>NW_026289216.1:0-10000 GCF_023373465.1 Oncorhynchus keta
TACCAGTTATAGAGTTATACTGTAGTACCAGAGTTATACTGTAGTACCAGAGTGATACTGTAGTACCAGAGTTATACTGTAGTTATACTGTAGTACCAGAGTAGTAGTTATACTGTACCAGAGTTATACTGTAGTACCAGAGTTATACTGTAGTTATACTGTAGTACCAGAGTTATACTGTAGTACCAGAGTTATACTGTAGTTATACTGTAGTACCAGAGTTATACTGTAGTTATACTGTAGTACCAGAGTTATACTGTAGTACCAGAGTTATACTGTAGTTATACTGTAGTACCAGAGTTATACTGTAGTTATACTGTAGTACCAGAGTTATACTGTAGTTATACTGTAGTACCAGAGTTATACTGTAGTTATACTGTAGTACCAGAGTGATACTGTAGTACCAGAGTTATACTGTAGTTATACTGTAGTACCAGAGTTATACTGTAGTTATACTGTAGTACCAGAGTTATACTAGTAGTTATACTGTAGTACCAGAGTTATACTGTAGTTATACTGTAGTTATACTGTAGTACCAGAGTTATACTGTAGTTATACTGTAGTACCAGAGTTATACTGTGTTATACTGTAGTTATACTGTAGTACCAGAGTTATACTGTAGTTATACTGTAGTACCAGAGTTATACTGTAGTTATACTGTAGTACCAGAGTTATACTGTAGTACCAGTTATACTGTAGTACCAGAGTTTATACTGTAGTTATACTGTACCAGAGTTATACTGTAGTTATACTGTAGTTATACTGTAGTACCAGAGTTATACTGTAGTTATACTGTAGTACCAGAGTTATATATACTGTAGTACCAGAGTTATACTGTAGTACCAGAGTTATAGTTATACTGTAGTACCAGAGTTATACTGTAGTTATACTGTAGTACCAGAGTATACTGTAGTACCAGAGTTATACTGTAGATATACTGTAGTACCAGAGTGATACTGTAGTACCAGAGTTATACTGTAGTAGTACCAGAGTTATACTGTAGTTATACTGTAGTACCAGTTATACTGTAGTTATACTGTAGTACCAGAGTTATACTGTAGTACCAGAGTTATACTGTAGATAGTACCAGAGTTATACTGTAGTACCAGAGTTATACTGTAGTACCTGAGTTATACTGTAGTACCAGAGTTATACTGTAGTTATACTGTAGTACCAGAGTTATACTGTAGTACCAGAGTTATACTGTAGTTATACTGTAGTACCAGAGTTATACTGTAGTACCAGAGTTATACTGTAGTTATACTGTAGTACCAGAGTTATACTGTAGTACCAGAGTTATACTGTAGTACCAGAGTTATACTGTAGTATACTGTAGTACCAGAGTTATACTGAGTTATACTGTAGTACAGAGTTATACTGTAGATATACTGTAGTACCAGAGTTATACTGTAGTTATACTGTAGTACAAGAGTTATACTGTAGTTATACCAGTTATACTGTTAGTTATACTGTAGTTATACTGTAGTTATAGTAGTACCAGAGTTATACTGTAGTACCAGAGTTATACTGTAGTTATACTGTAGTACCAGAGTTATACTGAGTTATACTGTAGTACCAGAGTTATACTGTACCAGAGTTATACTGGTACCAGAGTTATACTGTAGTACCAGAGTATAGTACCAGAGTTATACTGTAGTACCAGAGTTATACTGTAGTACCAGAGTTATACTGTAGTTATACAGTACCAGAGTTATACTAGTTATACTGTAGTACCAGAGTTACCAGTTATGCTGTAGTACCAGAGTTATACTGTAGTTATAGTTATACTGTAGTACCAGAGTTATACTGTAGTACCAGAGTTATACTGTAGTTATACTGTAGTACCAAGAGTTATACTGTAGTACTAGAGTTATACTGTAGTTATACTGTAGTACCAGAGTTATACTGTAGTACCAGAGAGTTATACTGTAGTACCAGAGTTATATGTAGTATACTGTAGTACCAGAGTTATACTGTAGTACCAGAGTTATACATACCAGAGTTATAGTTATACTGTAGTACCAGAGGACCCTAAATATTTTGTCTTGCCCATTCTCCCCTGAATGGCACACATAATAATATATGCCATTTAGAGTTAGACGTTTTACCAAAGTTATACTTACAGTCATGTGTGCATACATTACGTATGGGTGGTCCCAGGGGATCGAACCCACTACCCTGGCGTTACAAGCGCCATGCTCTACCAACTGAGCTACAGAAGGACCACGTACACAAGGTTTCCTGTTAGATATTACTGCACTGTCGGAACGAGAAGCATAAACATTTCTCTACACTCGCATTAACATCTGCTAAACACGTGTATGTGACCAATAACATTTAATTTGATTTGATTTGATGGGTCAATTGTCTCAAGGTTTAAAAATCCTTCTTTAACCCGTCTTCTCCCCTTCATCTACACTGATTGAAGTGGATTAAACAAAGTGACATCAATAAGGGATCATATCTTTCACCTGGATTCACCTGGTCAGTCTGTGTCATGGAAAGAGCAGCTGTTCCATTTGTCACTGAATAATTAACTCTAGTTCATTAAGACGAATTGGGAGTTAAATGAATAAAAAGTATAAGAATTAATGAGTCATTAGGGACACAATTAAGAGCCAATAACTTCTGCGGTTGCAGCCAGCAGTATTCATTATCGTTCCATTCTAAAAGGGTGTTAGTTGGAATGGTTCTAAACTGAGGCTGTGTCTCAAATGGTCCCCTATTCCCTGGTTGGAGCACTACGTTTGACCAGGGCTCATAGGGAATAGGGGTCGACAGTAGTGCACTATATAGGATGACATTTGGGAAATATGCAGTCCCTGTGTCGTGTAAAACGAAAGCTTGAGCAAATGTTTTAATTAAAAAAAGAAATGTTTGCAGTTTATTTATCAAAGTTGTCTTCATTGAAAACCTCTCTCTCTCTCTGTCCTGCCAAGGTTTCTAGACTGTTTATATGAAATTCAGCGGTAGCGGTATTTAGCTGTAGCGGTACACAGACAACAGCTTGCTAATTACTGTATAAGACAACGTCTGACATCAATGGATCAGAACCATCTTGGATGGTTGCACGGTCTGCCACTATGATAATGAAATGGAAGTTTGTCCCATCCTTGTCACTGTACTAATCTCGAAACGCTTAAGAACACATGATATTGGAAAAAGATGGATGGGTTTCCTCATTAGTAATGTTAGACAGCAGATAACAGATGTGAAACAGATACTTCTTCACTGTCCCCAAGACTCTGATGCAGCAATTTGGTAGTTGGCTGTGTTTGGAAAGATGACTCATGGTCACAGAAACTGAACACTGGTGAAGAAGGAAGGAACTAAAGGCTCTTGGGAGTCAGGAAGGAAGGAACTAAAGGCTCTTGGGAGTCAGGAAGGAAGGAACTAAAGGCTCTTGGGAGTCAGGAAGGAAGGAACTAAAGGCTATTGGGAGTCAGGAAGGAAGGAACTAAAGGCTATTGGGAGTCAGGAAGGAAGGAACTAAAGGCTCTTGGGAGTCAGGAAGGAAGGTACTAAAGGCTCTTGGGAGTCAGGAAGGAAGGAACTAAAGGCTATTGGGAGTCAGGAAGGAAGGAACTAAAGGCTCTTGGGAGTCAGGAAGGAAGGTACTAAAGGCTATTGGGAGTCAGGAAGGAAGGAACTAAAGGCTATTGGGAGTCAGGAAGGAAGGAACTAAAGGCTCTTGGGAGTCAGGAAGGAAGGAACTAAAGGCTCTTGGGAGTCAGGAAGGAACTAAAGGCTCTTGGAAGTCAGGAAGGAATTAAAGGCTCTTGGGAGTCAGGAAGGAACTAAAGGCTCTTGGGAGTCAGGAAGGAAGGAACTAAAGGCTATTGGGAGTCAGGAAGGAAGGAACTAAAGGCTCTTGGGAGTCAGGAAGGAAGGAACTAAAGGCTCTTGGGAGTCAGGAAGGAACTAAAGGCTCTTGGAAGTCAGGAAGGAATTAAAGGCTCTTGGGAGTCAGGAAGGAACTAAAGGCTCTTGGGAGTCAGGAAGGAAGGAACTAAAGGCTCTAAAGGACAGCACATGAAACAGTCATAATGATTATAAATCTGTATTTCCTGATGTATGACAGTACAGGAAACAGTCATAATGATTATAAATCTGTATTTCCTGATGTATGACAGTACAGGAAACAGTCATAATGATTATAAATCTGTATTTCCTGATGTATGACAGTACAGGAAACAGTCATAATGATTATGAATCTGTATTTCCTGATGTATGACAGGACAGGAAACAGTCATAATGATTATAAATCTGTATTTCCTGATGTATGACAGTACAGGAAACAGTCATAATGATTATGAATCTGTATTTCCTGATGTATGACAGGACAGGAAACAGTCATAATGATTATAAATCTGTATTTCCTGATGTATGACAGTACAGGAAACAGTCATAATGATTATGAATCTGTATTTCCTGATGTATGACAGGACAGGAAACAGTCATAATTCAGTCCGATGGGTGCTATAATAAATTGATTTGATGGGTCAATTGTCTCGTTTTCTTCCCTTTATATCTGGATATGACTTCTTAGACCACATAGAGAGGCAGAGGTAACACTGGTTCCATCTGACTCTCATCTGCTAAATGGAACAGGAAATGTGTCCTCCAATCTAACGTCATTACCTTGCACAGCACAGGCAGCCTCCTCTCACAGCAGGGGGGTATCAGGCTCAATCTGTCTGATAACCTCTCCAAATGTTAATGCATTCACTCCCATAAAGGGCAAGCGTGGATTTCAACAGATTTCGTTTATCACACTTATTGGTCATAGCAGCCAGCAGGGCAACGGCTAGGCTACGCACACAAAGTTGAGACATGAGAGAGGGATGGGGATAGACGGAGAGAGGAATGGAGGAAGAGAGAGATGAGAGAGAGATGGATGGATGAAGACATCAGAGCAAGGGGCTGAAGGGCGACGGAGAGAGACAGAGATGGATGGATGAAGACATCAGAGCAAGGGGCTGAAGGGCGACGGAGAGAGACAGAGATGGATGGATGAAGACATCAGAGCAAGGGGCTGAAGGGCGACGGAGAGAGACAGAGATGGATGGATGAAGACGAGCAAGGGGCTGAAGGGCGGGGGAGAGACAGAGAGAGATGGATGGATGAAGACGAGCAAGGGGCTGAAGGGCGGGGGAGAGAGAGAGAGATGGATGAAGACATCAGAGCAAGGGGCTGAAGGACGGTGGAGAGAGAGAGAGATGGATGGATGAAGACGAGCAAGGGGCTGAAGGACGGTGGAGAGACAGAGAGAGATGGATGGATGAAGACGAGCAAGGGGCTGAAGGGCGGGGGAGAGAGAGAGAGATGGATGAAGACAAGAGCAAGGGGCTGAAGGGCGGGGGAGAGAGAGAGAGATGGATGAAGACAAGAGCAAGGGGCTGAAGGGCGGTGGAGAGACAGAGAGAGATGGATGGATGAAGACGTAAGAGCGAGGGGCTGAAGGGTTTAGGTATCCAGCTTCAGAGAGGTGTGTGGCTTGACTGCCACAGTCAATGATTCTGATGCAGAATAGTCATCATGAGGGAGCACTGTGGACATCACAGGCTAATTTAAGCTGAGAGTCCACTGGGCACAGACTGGGTACAGACGTCAGTCTATGTCACTGGATTCAGAGAGATGCATCCATCTGGCACATAAAGGGGTTTTACTGTCTGGAGATATTATTTTCAATAGAGTGAGAGAGTGAGAGTGAGAGTGAGAGAGAGAGAGAGAGAGAGAGAGAGAGAGAGAGAGAGGGTGTATATATATAGAGAGAGTATATATATAGAGAGAGAGGGTATAGAGAGAGAGAGAGAGGGTATTATATATATATATATATATATATATATATATATATATATATATATATACAGTTGAAGTCGGAAGTTTACATACACCTTAGCCAAATACATTTAAACTCAGTTTTTCACAATTCCTGACATTTAATCCTATTAAAAATGCCCTGTCTTAGGTCAGTTAGGATCACCACTTTATTTTAAGAATGTGAAATGTCAGAATAATAGTAGAGAGAACGATTTATTTCAGCTTTTATTTCTTTCATTCATTCTCAGTGGGTCAGAAGTTTACATACACTCAATTAGTATTTGGTAGCATTGCCTTTAAATTGTTTAACTTGGGTCAAACATTTCGGGTAGCCGTACACAAGCTTCCCACAATAAGTTGGGTGAATTTTGGCCCATTCCTCCTGACAGAGCTGATGTAACTGAGTCAGGTTTGTAGGCCTCCTGACAGAGCTGATGTAACTGAGTCAGGTTTGTAGGCCTCCTGACAGATCTGATGTAACTGAGTCAGGTTTGTAGGCCTTCTTGCTCACACATGCTTTTTCAGTTCTGCCCACAAATTCTCTATAGGATTGGGGTCAAGGTTTTGTGATGGCCACTCCAATACCTTGACTTTGTTGTCCTTAAGCCATTTTGCCACAACTTTGGAAGTATGCTTGGGGTCATTGTCCATTTGGAAGACCAATTTGCGACTAAGCTTTAACTTCCTGAGTGATGTCTTGAGATGTTGCTTCAATATATCCAAATAATTTTACTTCCTCATGATGACATCTATTTTGTGAAGTGCACCAGTCCCTCCTGCAGCAAAGCACCCCCCCACAACATGATGCTGCCACCCCCGTGCTTCACGGTTGGGATGGTGTTCTTCGGCTTGCAAGCCTTTGTCCTCCAAACATAACGATGGTCATTATGGCCAAACAGTTCTATTTTTGTTTCATCAGACCAGAGGACATTTCTCCAAAAAGTATGATCTTTGTCCCCATGTGCAGTTGCAAAACGTAGTCTGGCTTTTTTTATGGCGGTTTTGGAGCAGTGTATAAATACTGTATATACAGTGCCTTGCGAAAGTATTCGGCCCCCTTGAACTTTGCGACCTTTTGCCACATTTCAGGCTTCAAACATACAAATTTAAAACTGTATTTTTTTGTGAAGAATCAACAACAAGTGGGACACAATCATGAAGTGGAACGACATTTATTGGATATTTCAAACTTTTTTAACAAATCAAAAACTGAAAAATTGGGCGTGCAAAATTATTCAGCCCCCTTAAATTAATACTTTGTAGCGCCACCTTTTGCTGCGATTATAGCTGTAAGTCGCTTGGGGAATGTCTCTATCAGTTTTGCACATCGAGAGACTGAAATTTTTTCCCATTCCTCCTTGCAAAACAGCTCGAGCTCAGTGAGGTTGGATGGAGAGCATTTGTGAACAGCAGTTTTCAGTTCTTTCCACAGATTCTCGATTGGATTCAGGTCTGGACTTTGACTTGGCCATTTTATCACCTGGATATGTTTATTTTTGAACCATTCCATTGTAGATTTTGCTTTATGTTTTGGATCATTGTCTTGTTGGAAGACAAATCTCCGTCCCAGTCTCAGGTCTTTTGCAGACTCCATCAGGTTTTCTTCCAGAATGGTCCTGTATTTGGCTCCATCCATCTTCCCATCAATTTTAACCATCTTCCCTGTCCCTGCTGAAGAAAAGCAGGCCCAAACCATGATGCTGCCACCACCATGTTTGACAGTGGGGATGGTGTGTTCAGCGGGATGAGCTGTGTTGCTTTTACGCCAAACATAACGTTTTGCATTGTTGCCAAAAAGTTCAATTTTGGTTTCATCTGACCAGAGCACCTTCTTCCACATGTTTGGTGTGTCTCCCAGGTGGCTTGTGGCAAACTTTAAACAACACTTTTTATGGATATCTTTAAGAAATGGCTTTCTTCTTGCCACTCTTCCATAAAGGCCAGATTTGTGCAATATACGACTGATTGTTGTCCTATGGACAGAGTCTCCCACCTCAGCTGTAGATCTCTGCAGTTCATCCAGAGTGATCATGGGCCTCTTGGCTGCATCTCTGATCAGTCTTCTCCTTGTATGAGCTGAAAGTTTAGAGGGACGGCCAGGTCTTGGTAGATTTGCAGTGGTCTGATACTCCTTCCATTTCAATATTATCGCTTGCACAGTGCTCCTTGGGATGTTTAAAGCTTGGGAAATCTTTTTGTATCCAAATCCGGCTTTAAACTTCTTCACAACAGTATCTCGGACCTGCCTGGTGTGTTCCTTGTTCTTCATGATGCTCTCTGCGCTTTTAACGGACCTCTGAGACTATCACAGTGCAGGTGCATTTATACGGAGACTTGATTACACACAGGTGGATTGTATTTATCATCATTAGTCATTTAGGTCAACATTGGATCATTCAGAGATCCTCACTGAACTTCTGGAGAGAGTTTGCTGCACTGAAAGTAAAGGGGCTGAATAATTTTGCACGCCAAATTTTTCAGTTTTTGATTTGTTAAAAAAGTTTGAAATATCCAATAAATGTCGTTCCACTTCATGATTGTGTCCCACTTGTTGTTGATTCTTCACAAAAAAATACAGTTTTATATCTTTATGTTTGAAGCCTGAAATGTGGCAAAAGGTCGCAAAGTTCAAGGGGGCCGAATACTTTCGCAAGGCACTGTATATAGAGAGAGTTTATAGAGAGAGAGAGAGAGAGTGTATATATATATATATATATACTGTATATATATATATATATATATAGAGAGAGAGAGAGACCACATCGTCCATCACTATGACAGGACAACCCCTCACCAGGCAGCAGACAGGCGACACCAGCTCTGGTTTACTTCTCCTGAGTCCTGGCTGAATCGTGGCTGTGTCCTGGCTGAGTCCTGGCTGAGTCCTGGCTGAGTCTTGGCTGAGTCCTGGCTGTGTCCTGGCTGAGTCCTGGCTCAGTCCTGGCTGAGTCTTGGCTGTGTCCTGGCTGAGTCTTGGCTGTGTCCTGGCTGAGTCCTGGCTGAGTCTTGGCTGAGTCCTGGCTGAGTCTTGGCTGAGTCCTGGATGTGTCCTGGCTGAGTCCTGGCTGAGTCTTGGCTGAGTCCTGGCTGAGTCCTGGTTGTGTCCTGGCTGAGTCTTGGCTGAGTCCTGGCTGAGTCCTGGCTGTGTCCTGGCTGTGTCTTGGCTGAGTCCTGGCTGAGTCCTGGCTGTGTCCTCAACTCCTGGACAGTCTGTGGTGCAACGTGGCTGAGACCTGGGACCTGTGCAATTGTTCTGTGTTGGAGTGTAACGTGGACAATGGTTTTACAGGAAAGCTCAGCCAGGACTGGTTTTATAGTAAAGCTCAGCCAGGACTGGTTTTACAGTAAAGCTCAGCCAGGACTGGTTTTACAGTAAAGCTCAGCCAGGACTGGTTTTACAGTAAAGCTCAGCCAGGACTGGTTTTACAGTAAAGCTCAGCCAGGACTGGTTTTATAGTAAAGCTCAGCCAGGACTGGTTTTACAGTAAAGCTCAGCCAGGACTGGTTTTACAGTAACGCTCAGCCAGGACTGGTTTTACAGTAAAGCTCAGCCAGGACTGGTTTTACAGTAAAGCTCAGCCAGGACTGGTTTTACAGTAAAGCTCAGCCAGGACTGGTTTTACAGTAAAGCTCAGCCAGGACTGGTTTTACAGTAAAGCTCAGCCAGGACTGGTTTTACAGTAAAGCTCAGCCAGGACTAGTTTTACAGTAAAGCTCAGCCAGGACTGGTTTTACAGTAAAGCTCAGCCAGGACTGGTTTTACAGTAAAGCTCAGCCAGGACTGGTTTTACAGTAAAGCTCAGCCAGGACTGGTTTTAAAGGACTCAGCCAGGACTGGTTTTAAAGGACTCAGCCAGGACTGGTTTTACAGTAAAGCTCGTGAAGTTCATAAACATACAACAACAACAACAAATAATAATCTGTTTTTGGGTGAATTGTTTGTAGAAATGAAACATTTGATTGTTGTCAACATCCCCAAAATAAGGAGGATAACAGTGTTTCTGTTATGAAACGTAGAACATTAAGTTAGAACAGACACATCTAATGATGAAATCACTCGTCTGAACAACAACAAAAAGGTTGACATGTTGTGTGTATAGAATACAGAGACACAGTCATGTCATGACACCAAATAGGGACTTTGAAGATGTTTATTGCCACTAAATAGTCCCCCCCC
>NW_026289216.1:15000-45000 GCF_023373465.1 Oncorhynchus keta
GGGACTGTACTGTTAGTGGAGGTTACTGGGACTGTACTGTTAGTGGAGGTTACTGGGACTGTAGTGGAGGTTACTGGGACTGTACTGTTAGTGGAGATTACTGGGACTGTAGTGGAGGTTACTGGGACTGTAGTGGAGGTTACTGGGACTGTACTGTTAGTGGAGGTTACTGGGACTGTACTGTTAGTGGAGGTTACTGGGACTGTACTGTTAGTGGAGGTTACTGGGACTGTAGTGGAGGTTACTGGGACTGTAGTGGAGGTTACTGGGACTGTAGTGGAGGTTACTGGGACTGTAGTGGAGGTTACTGGGACTGTAGTGGAGGTTACTGGAACTGTAGTGGAGGTTACTGGGACTGTAGTGGACATTACTGGGACTGTAGTGGAGGTTACTGGGACTGTACTGTTAGTGGAGGTTACTGGGACTGTAGTGGAGGTTACTGGGACTGTAGTGGAGGTTACTGGGACTGTAGTGGAGGTTACTGGGACTGTAGTGGAGGTTACTGGGACTGTACTGTTAGTGGAGGTTACTGGGACTGTCCAAAACAAAGAGAGGTTACTGGGACAAAGTGGATGGTTACTCAAACACTGTAGTGGAGGTTACTGGGACTGTAGTGGAGGTTACTAGGACTGTAGTGGAGGTTACTGGGACTGTAGTGGAGGTTACTGGGACTGTACTGCTACTGAACAGAGTTCTAGAGGCTGTGAGTAGGCTTGCTTTCCATATACTGATCAATATCCAGATAAGAGCCTAGACTACAGGCGTATGTATGCATGTTAAGATGAGAGTTTCCACAACCAATAGCCAACTCATGTGGATAATGCACACAGACAGTCATGCTTGGGGTGAGTTGTCTCCACAACGCCCTCTGGTGGTAGGATTATATGCCCAGCACTCAATAAAGCTGTCCACCTTTACCACAGGTATCAGACTCGTTCCATTAATGTCTAAAACAAAGAGATGGATCTCTCGGGTTTTTGCTCAAAACAAAGTTTGTACTTGATTAAATCCTCCAAAACAAAGAGTGGATTAGTTCAAACACCCTCCTCAAAACCTGGTTGTCTAGGTCTTCAAAACAAAGAGATGGAACTCAAACCCTCACCTGGTTGTCAAACACCAAATCCTCCAAAACAAAGTATCCATACAAACACCAAGTCTCAAAATGGGACCATCCTTCTCAAATCTAAATCCTCCAAAACAAAGAGATGATACTCTCAAACACCCCTCCAAAACAAAGAGATGGGTCTCTCCAAAACAAAGGGTACACTGTCCCAAAACATCTAAAAGATGGATAAGTAAACAAATCCAAAACAAAGAGATGGATTCAAACACAGGCTCCAAAACAAAGAGATGGATACTCAAACACCTCAACAAAGAGAAACTCAAACACCACATCCTCCAAAACAAAGAGATGGATACTCTCAAACACCAAATCCTCCAAAACAAAGAGATGGATACTCTCAAACACTAAATCCTCCAAAACAAAGAGATGGATACTCTCAAACACCAAATCCTCCAAAACAAAGAGATGGATACTCTCAAACACCAAATCCTCCAAAACAAAGAGATGGATACTCTCAAACACCAAATCCTCCAAAACAAAGAGATGGATACTCTCAAACACCAAATCTTCAAAACAAAGAGATGGATACTCTCAAACACTAAATCCTCCAAAACAAAGAGATGGATACTCTCAAACACCAAATCCTCCAAAACAAAGAGATGGATACTCTCAAACACCAAATCCTCCAAAACAAAGAGATGGATACTCTCAAACACTAAATCCTCCAAAACAAAGAGATGGATACTCTCAAACACCAAATCCTCCAAAACAAAGAGATGGATACTCTCAAACACTAAATCCTCCAAAACAAAGAGATGGATACTCTCAAACAAAGAGATGGATACTCTCAAACTCTCCAAAAATCCTCCAAAACAAAGAGATGGATACTCTCAAACACTAAATCCTCCAAAACAAAGAGATGGATACTCTCAAACACCACATCCTCCAAAACAAAGAGATGGATACTCTCAAACACCAAATCCTCCAAAACAAAGAGATGGATACTCTCAAACACCAAATCCTCCATAACAAAGAGATGGATAGTCTCAAACACTAAATCCTCCAAAACAAAGAGATGGATACTCTCAAACACTAAATCCTCCAAAACAAAGAGATGGATACTCTCAAACACTAAATCCTCCAAAACAAAGAGATGGATACTCTCAAACACTAAATCCTCCAAAACAAAGAGATGGATACTCTCAAACACTAAATCCTCCAAAACAAAGAGATGGATACTCTCAAACACTAAATCCTCCAAAACAAAGAGATGGATACTCTCAAACACCAAATCCTCCAAAACAAAGAGATGGATACTCTCAAACACCAAATCCTCCAAAACAAAGAGATGGATACTCTCAAACACCACAGAATGATTTGTGGGTGACTTGAAGTCAGCGTTAGAAGTAGCTGCTAGAAGAAGCGTGTCATATTTCAGCTCTGTAGTGCAGCGCTCGTGGAAAATCAGGTGGAATTGCATTTATTTTTTATTTTACTAGGCAAGGCAGTTAAGAACAAATTCTTATTTTCAATGATGGCCTAGGAACAGTGGGGTTGAACTGCCTTGTTCAGGGGCAGAAAGACAGATTTTTACCTTGTCAGCTCGGGGGATTCGATCTAGCAACCTTTCAGTTACTAGTCCTACACTCTAACCACTAGAGTACCTGCCGTCCCTACACTCTAACCACTAGACTACCTGCCGCCTCTACACTCTAACCACTAGACTACCTGCCGCCCCTACACTCTAACCACTAGACTACCTGCCGCCTCTACACTCTAACCACTAGGCTACCTGCCGCCCCAATGAAATCCAGTAGGAAAGGTCCAACCTCAGTCCACTAACTGAAGACTGAATAGTTTCTGTAAATGTGTTATCTAGCTGTAGCAGCTGGCCTTGTCCTCTCCTCACACGGTCCTTTAATCTAAAGAGACAACAGCCACACAGCATGTTGATTACTTACACCAGATGTTGCAGGAATATTCCCCCCGTTGAGAGATATTAAAGTTCAATTGAACTGAATTGAGTGTAGTCCACCAGAAATCCATCCTGGCCACCTCTAACTGATTAGGACTAAGTTACACTAAACTCTAAAAAGGAAAAGTTGCACCAACTCATAAAACAAAAACAAAACCAAAACCCAAAGAAGCAGCAGAAAACGTGGTTGGAAGAGTGGTCCACTTGTATTTATCATCGTTGTTGTTTTTCTTCATACTGCTTTTTGAACGTTGCAGTCGGAACTATTTAAGACATTGACTTGATCAGTAGTCACGCTTGATTGAGGTTATTCATTATGCAGTAGTTAGGTTGTGAAGTAGCGGTAGTCCAGTTCTCTCTCTCTCTCTTCCCGAGAAGGTAAGTCTTTCTGTCAAGTTGTCTCAATTGCTGCTGCTGCTGTCAGTGGAGATGGAGGTCAGTGATCCATCTTTACCCTCCCTTTCCACTGCTTTCTTCTTCGTCTCATCTTTGAAGAAGAGTAGCGGGAACATCCCTAAGATGCAGCCGATGGCAACTCCGATGGCTTTACCCTGAAGACAAAACAAAACAAGAAACAACGTTCCATTACTACTCTGATGCCTAGTACTAATACTAATACTAACACTAATACTATACTAATACTAATACTAATACTAATACTAATACTAATACTATACTAATACTAATACTAACACTAATACTAATACTATACTAATACTAATACTACTATACTAATACTAATACTATACTAATACTAATACTATACTAATACTAATACTAATACTAATACTAATACTAATACTAATACTAATACTATACTAATACTAATACTAATACTAATACTAATACTAATACTAATACTAATACTAATACTAACACTAATACTATACTAATACTAATACTATACTAATACTATACTAATACTATACTAATACTAATACTAACACTAATACTATACTAGTACTAATACTAATACTAATACTAATACTAATACAATACTAATACTATACTAATACTAACACTAGTGCTACTATACTAATACTAACACTAATACTAATACTATACTAATACTAACACCTATACTAACACTAATAATAATACTAACACTAATACTAACACTAATAATATACTAATACTAGCACTAATACTAATACTATACGAATACTAACACTAATACTAACACTAATACTAACACCAATACTAACACTAATACTAATACTAGCACTAATACTAATACTAACACTGATACTAACACTGATACTAACACTATACTTATACTAATACTAATACTAATACTAATACTATACTAGTACTACTACTAATACTAACACTAATACTAATACAATACTAACACTAATACTATACTAATACTATACTAATACTAATACTATACTAATACTAATACTAACACTAATACTAATACTAGCACTATACTAATACTAACACTAATACTAATACTATACTAATACTAACACCAATACTAGCACTAATACTAATACTAACACTAATACTAACACTAATACTATACTAATACTAACACCAATACTAACACTAATACTAATACTAGCACTAATACTAATACTAACACTGATACTAACACTGATACTAACACTATACTTATACTAATACTAATACTAATGCTAATACTAATACTAACACTAATACTAATACCAACACTAATACGAATACTAACACTAATACAAACACTAATACTATACTAATACTAATACTATACTAATACTAACACTAATACTAATACTATACCAGCTACCAGTACGTAACCTACACACAACTCTTGGCCAATAAACTCTGTGAATGAATGTTTATTTTTTATTAGCCTGACTGCTAGATTCACAAAAAAATACTGTCTTCAGTGAAATGGCTGCACAACCAAAAGCATATTCTGTAGGACATATTCTGTAGGACATATTTTGACTGATTTAGTGCTCTATTCAACCAGATCCACTAAGTAAGCAACACAGAGAGGACTGACAGAGAGAGAGAGAGAGAGAGAGAGACATGGACAGGGACAGAGAGACAGGGACAGGGACAGAGAGACAGGGACAGAGAGACAGGGACAGAGAGAGAGAGAGTGAGAGAGAGAGACAGGGACAGGGACAGAGGGGGGAGGGAGAGAGGAGAGAGAGAGAGGAGAGAGAGAGAGAGAGAGAGAGAGAGAGAGAGAGAGAGAGAGAGAGAGAGAGAGAGAGAGAGAGAGAGAGAGAGACAGAGAGAGACAGAGAGACAGAGACAGAGACCGTGTATACGTCCTCTCAGAGATACGACAGAGACTCACACTGTGGGTGCTAACTCTGGTCTGCCACATGTCAGCCTGTTTGGGGTTCAGATCAGGGCCCACCAACCCACAACGACAGGCCAGGGCTTCCACGTAACCTGCAAGGCTAACACAGGAAAATACCATGGTTACATACCTTAACACACTAGAAAATACCATGGTTACATACCTTAACACACTAGAAAATACCATGGTTACATACCTTAACACACTAGAAAATACCATGGTTACATACCTTAACACACTAGAAAATACCATGGTTACATACCTTAACACACTAGAAAATACCATGGTTACATACCTTAACACACTAGAAAATACCATGGTTACATACCTTAACACACTAGAAAATACCATGGTTACATACATCAATGTATTATCCCTGTACTATCCCTGTACTATCCCTGTACTATCTCTGCACTATCTCTGTACTATCTCTGTACTATCTCTGTACTATCTCTGCACTATCTCTGCACTATCTCTGTACTATCTCTGTACTATCTCTGTACTATCTCTGTACTATCTCTGTACTATCTCTGTATTATCTCTGTACTATCTCTGTTGACGTAAAACCAGAAGTAATTTGATCAGCTGCACGATTAACTTCTGTGTTCATACTGTACGTGTTAGAAATGGAGAGTTCCGGAAAAAAAACAAAGTCTCTACCCACACTTCCGGCCACTTCCGATCCGCGTGGGGACACGCAGCAAACACGAGGCGAAGAAGTTTTAAGCACCGTCTTCTCCCAGTTTCTGATACGGCCAAATAACCAGTGATGAAAGAAAACCACCCCCCCCCCCCAAAAAAACCCCCAGAACTAACGCTGCTCAGCTCTCACGCATCACACTCAGTCCTGGAAGATTCCCTCTGTCAACATGCAGACTCTGCCCACGGGAGAACCACGTTATAGACAGCTCTCAAACTATGGTCCTGGGCCCATATTGGGTCCAATTGTTGTGCTCTTTACCTCTTAATTATTCATCTACTGATTCTCTATGGATGAACTTTTCTATTTGACATTATTCTGTATGGTTGAGGAACAGTGGCAGGTAAAGCAGTACACTGTCTCTATTACACCTGCTGTAAAAACCTGGCCGTGTGACCAATAAACTAGATTTGATTCAGCAAAGATCTCAGAATAAGAGTTCTGGTTCAGGTTCAGCTGCACCCTTCTTTATGAGCTAAAAGAAACTGATCCGAGATCAGCACTCTGAGATTTCTGAATACAGGTCCTGAGCTTTAAGGGATCACCAGAGGAAAGATTCCATTCATTGCTGGAGTGATATACTATGGTAATACGAAATTACCATAAATATTCAATTCAACCAGTAAATATGCACAGCAGAAAACCTTCTGGCACAGACGTCTGTGCATAGAATCATAAAACAATGGGGGAAAAATGTTTTAAATCATCATTAATCAAAATACATGCTGTTATTCAACACCAGCCCTTCTCGGTCCTGGTCCTCCGATGGTGGAATGAGCTTCTCCCTGAAGCTATGACAACAGAGTCCCTGTCCATCTCCTCCCCCTGAAGCTATGACAACAGAGTCCCTGTCCATCTCCTCCCCCTGAAGCTATGACAACAGAGTCCCTGTCCATCTCCCCCTGAAGCTATGACAACAGAGTCCCTGTCCATCTCCTCCCCCTGAAGCTATGACATCAGAGTCCCTGTCCATCTCCCCCTGAAGCTATGACAACAGAGTCCCTGTCCATCTCCCCCTGAAGCTATGACAACAGAGTCCCTGTCCATCTCCCCCCCTGAAGCTATGACAACAGAGTCCCTGTCCATCTCCCCCCTGAAGCTATGACAACAGAGTCCCTGTCCATCTCCCCCTGAAGCTATGACAACAGAGTCCCTGTCCATCTCCCCCCCTGAAGCTATGACAACAGAGTCCCTGTCCATCTCCCCCCCTGAAGCTATGACAACAGAGTCCCTGTCCATCTCCCCCTCTGAAGCTATGACAACAGAGTCCCTGTCCATCTCCCCCCCTGAAGCTATGACAACAGAGTCCCTGTCCATCTCCCCCCCTGAAGCTATGACAACAGAGTCCCTGTCCATCTCCCCCTGAAGCTATGACAACAGAGTCCCTGTCCATCTCCCCCCTGAAGCTATGACAACAGAGTCCCTGTCCATCTCCCCCTGAAGCTATGACAACAGAGTCCCTGTCCATCTCCCCCTGAAGCTATGACAACAGAGTCCCTGTCCATCTCCCCCTGAAGCTATGACAACAGAGTGACAACAGAGTCCCTGTCCATCTCCCCCCTGAAGCTATGACAACAGAGTCCCTGTCCATCTCCCCTGAAGCTATGACAACAGAGTCCCTGTCCATCTCCCCCCCTGAAGCTATGACAACAGAGTCCCTGTCCATCTCCCCCTGAAGCTATGACAACAGAGTCCCTGTCCATTTCCCCCTGAAGCTTGACAACAGAGTCCCTGTCCATCTAACCTACAACAGAGTCCCTGTCCATCTCCCCCTCCATGAAGGGCTTGCTCCTAGTACCCTGTGATTTGGTCTGCAGTTACCTACACGTAGCTGCTGTGTTATGTGGTTGCTGTGTTATTGTGCTGTGTTATGTAGTTGCTGTGCATACAGCTGCTGAGGCAGGGTTGCTGTGTTAGAGTAGTTGCTGTGTTAACGGTTGATACCCATGTCAGTTGCTGTGTTAAGTTGCTGTGTTATGTACCTGTTATATAGTTGCTGTGTTATGTTGCTGTGTTATGTAGTTGCTGTGGGTGTAGTTGCTGTGTTAGTGTAGTGCTGTGCCCATGTAGTTGCTGGTTATGTAGTTGCTGTGAATGGCTCTGAGTTATGTAGTTGCTGTCTTCTGCCTGTTGCTGTGGTTTCCCTCTTTGTAGTTGCTGGGTAGTTGCTGTGTTATGTAACCCTGTTATGGGGCTGAGTTGCTGTGTTATGTGGGGTTGCTGTGTTGTGTAGTTGCTGTGTTATGGGTTGCTGTGTTATGTAGTTGCTGGTGGGTTGATTAGTTGCTGTGTTATGTCGGTTGCTGTCTGTGTAGTTGCTGTGTTGTGTAGTTGCTGTGTGTAGTTGCTGTGTTATGAGTTGCTGTGTTTGTGGGCTATATGTGGTTGCTGTGTTTGTCTCAGGATGGTAGTTGGTGGTGTGTTAAGATATGCTGTGTTATGTGTTGCTGTGTTATGGGGATGTGCTGTGTTATTGGCAAAGTGGGTAGGGGTTATGTAGTTGCTGTGTTTGGTTGCTGTGTATGTGGTTGCTGTGTTATGTAGTTGCTGTGCCATGTAGTTGCTGTGTATCCTGACCCCTGTGTCTCAGCCTCCAGTATTTATGCTGTGCAGTAGTTTATGTGTCTGTGTTATGTAGGGGTTAGGGTCAGTTTGTTATATGCTGTGTTATGTAGTTGCTGTGTTATGTATTCTGGTGTCCTGCTGTGTCTAAGTTGCTGTGTTATGTAGTTCTCTGTTATGTAGTTCTCTTTCTTTTCTCTCTAGGAGGATGTAGTTGCTGTGTTATGTACCATGTCCCAGGTACTACCTGACATGAGTTGACTCCTTGTTATGTCCCCATGTAGTCCACCTGGCCATGCTGTGTTCCTGCTCCAGTTGTCAATGTAGTTTGTATTTTAGGTGGTTGTGCCCCAGGACTACCTGACATGAAGGCTCCTTGCTGTGTTGATGTAGTTCCACCTGTTATGTAGTTGCTGCTTATATAGTTTGCAACTGTTCTGCTGTGTTATGTAGTTGCTTGTTACCAGTTGCTGGTCATTTATGAACATTTGAACATCTTGGTCATAGTTGCTGTTATAAGTCTGCTGCACAGCCAGAATTGCTGTGTTACCCCACATAGCTGTGTTCCTCTCTAGGTTTCTTCCTAGGTTTTGCCTTTCTAGGGAGTTTTTCCTAGCCACCGTGCATTTACACCTGCATTGTTTGCTGTTTGGGGTTTTAGGCTGGGTTTCTGTACAGCACTTTGAGATATCAGCTGATGTATGGCTATATAAATAAATTTGATTTGATTTGTGTTTGTTTTGATTTGACAACAGAGTCCCTGTCCATCTCCCCCCTGAAGCTATGACAACAGAGTCCCTGTCCATCTCCCCCTGAAGCTATGACAACAGAGTCCCTGTCCATCTCCCCCTGAAGCTATGACAACAGAGTCCCTGTCCATCTCCCCCTGAAGCTATGACAACAGAGTCCCTGTCCACCCCTGTGAAGCTATGACAACAGAGTCCCTGTCCATCTCCCCTGAAGCTGTGTTATGAGTCCCTGTCCATGTGGTTCCCTACTTCCTGAAGCTATGACAACAGAGTCCCTGTCCATCGCTCTGGCCCCTGAAGAATGCAACAGAGTCCCTGTCCATCTCCCCTCTGAACTCAAAATGAAACAGAGTCCCTGTCCATCTCCCCTCTGAGGATGCTATGACAACAGAGTCCCTAAACATAATTCCCCTGAAGCTATGACAACAGAGTCCCTGTCCATCTCCCCTGAAGATGACAACAGAGTCCCTGTCCACCCCCTGAAGCTATGACAACAGAGTCCCTCCGGTCCACCCCCTGAAGCTATGACAACAGAGTCCCTGTCCAAAATGACAACAGAGTCCCTGTCCATCTATAATTGCTGAAACTATGACAACAGATCCCTGTCCATCTCCCCCTATCAAGTTTGACAACAGAGTGTTTTGTCCATCTCAATCCCAGAAGCTAAATACAACAGAGTCCCTGTTCATCTCCCCACTAACTCAAAATGTTCAACAGAGTAAAGTGAATAAGAATTGGCCCTGAAGCATCTCCCAGCTAACACTGCACAGATAGGAAACACTGTCCACCCCCGAAACCATCATAATTGAGTCCCTGTCCATCTCCCCTGAAGAACTCAAAAATCTCTGAAACAACAGAGTCCCTGTCCATCTCCCCCTGTCAAGCTAGCACTGCACCTGTGTTATGTAGTTGCTGTGTTATGTAGTCCCCTGTGTTATCCCAAATCCATTCAGCTGTGTCTATGTACTAAAATCTGAACCCTACAAATATGTAGTTGCATGCTGTTATGTCTTTGCTGTGTTGTGTAGTTGCTGTGTTATGTAGTTGCTGTGTTACTAGCCATCCCCATTATTTTTATTTCTGTTCACATGTGGTTGCTGTGTTGTGTAGTTGCTGTGTTATGTACTACGATGGTGTTATGTACCATTGCTGTGTTATGTAGTTGCTGTGTTATGTAGTTGCTGTTTTATGTAGTTGCTCTATCATGTTATGTGGTTGCTGTGTTCTCCTGTAGTTGCTCAACAAACAGATGTAGTTGCTGTGTTATGTGGTTGCTGTGTTATGTAATCCTGTGTTATGTACTAGCTGGTCATGTAGTTGTGTGTTATGTAGTTGCTGTGTTATGTAGTTGCTGTGTCTGTAACACGATGGTGTTAAGTTGAAACATTACTGTGGCAGCTGTGTTATGTGGTTGCTGTGTTGTGGTTGCTGTGTTGTGTAGTTGCTGTGTTATGTAGTTGCTGTGTTATGTAGTTGCTGCCTTATGTAGTTGCTGTAGAGTTATGTGGTCAAATGGTGTTATGTAGTTGCTGTGTTATGTGGTTGCTGTGTTGTGTAGTTGCTGTGCTTCTCTATGTGGTTGCTGTGTTGTGCTCCTAGTTGCTGTGTTATGTAGTTGCTGTGTTATGTAGTTTGCTGTGTTATGTACCTCCAGGTGTTATGTAGTTGCTGTGTGGCCACCAATTGGTTGCTTAAATTGTGTAGTTGCTGTGTTATGTAGTTGACTGTGTTATGCACTACCCGATGGTGTTATGTAGTTGCTGGTTATGTAGTTGCTGTGACTTATAGGGAATAGATGGTTGCACCCTATACAAATACTTGCTCACCGTGCTGTATGGGTTGCTGTGGAATGCTATCTCCATTAGACCTGTGTTATATAGCAGCTGTGTTATGATAGTTGCTGTGTTATGAGCAGTTGCTGTGTTATGTGCAACAAAGCATCCTTGTACAACGATGGTGTTATGTACCCTGTGTAAAATGTGGTTGCTACCAATTGTGAGTTGCTGTGACATGTGGTTGCTGTGTAGCCTCCAATTGCTGTGTTATGTAGTTGCTGCAGTTATATAGTTGCTGTTTTGTCTACCATGGTGTTATGTAGTTGCTGTGTTATGTGGTTGGTGTGTTATGTAGTTTGTGTTTTATGTGAGCAGTTGCTGTAAAGTCCCCATTGCTGTGCTGGTCACCATTGCTGTGTTATGTAGTCACTGTGTTATGTAGTTGCTGTGTTATTGGTTGCTGTGTTTCCAGTTCTCTGTGTTATGTCTGTACCACTGTGTTATGTGGTTGCTGTGTTATGTGGTTGCTGTGTTATCTGGTAAAAAAAAAGACTAAAATTATGAATAGTTAAAACTGTGTTATGAGCATCTGTGTTATGTGTTGCTAAAAAAGAAATATATATTTTCAAATGCTGTGTTATTTAGTTGCTGTTTATGTGGTTGACTGTTTATTAGTCATGCTGTGCATACAGTTGCTGTGTATGTAGTTGCTGGTTATCACCCGGGTAATTCACCCTGTGTTATGTATCCCTGTGTTGTGTAGTTGCTAATGTTATGTAGTTGCTGTGTTATGTAGTTGCTGTGTAATATGTAGTTCACTGTGTGATGTGGTTGCCCGATAATATCAACTGGTATGCTTTTACTGTAATTGCTAATGTTATGTTTGCTGTGTTGTGTAGTTGCTGTGTTATCAGTTGCTGTGTTATGTAGTTGCTGTGTGATGTGGTTATTTTTATGTACTTTGACATGTCTTGTTGTGTATTGCTGTGTTATATAGTTGCTGTATATATACCTTGCTGTGTAATGTTGCTTGCTTGTGATATCACTTGTTTATTATATGTATTATTGACTGTGTTTGTAATTGCTGTGTTATGTGGTTCTCTCACCTAGCTATATTAAGATGAATGCACTGGTAGGTCGTATCTGGATAAGAGCTTCTGCTAAATGACTCAAAATGTCAAATGTCAAATGTATTCACCTGAGGGTGTTGCCTCTGATTAAACTCTAATTTAATGGAAAACAAATGATCATATTATGCACTATAGTTTCATCCCTTTAATGTATTTTTTCAGTAGCGATCAATCCCAGGCACTGAAATAGCCCTTTCATTTGACTTTTCAAATGCCTAAATAAATCAATTAAGAGACAAATAAAGGGTTGTGTTCCTGGTAGAGCTGTGCTCCTGGTAGCGTTGTGTTCTTGGTAGCGTTGTGCTCCTGGTAGCGTTGTGCTCCTGGTAGCGTGAGCGTGTTCCTGGTAGCGTTGTGCTCCTGGTAGCATTGTGCTCCTGAGGAGCGTTGTGCTCCTGGTAGATTGTGCTCCTGGTAGCGAATTGTGCTCCTGGTCAGCGTTGTGCTCCTGGTAGCATTGTGCTCCTGGATAGCGTTGTGCCCTGGTAGCATTGTGCTCCTGCTAGCGTTGTGCTCCTAGTGTGTTGGGAAGCTATATTTCATAGCCTGTCAGGGCCAGTGCATAGCAGATGCACTGCAGATGAGATGCCCGCTGGCCACCAACTTTCAGGTTGAGTACAGATGTGCCTAGATGTCTCTGGAACATGGACTGCATCTGTAATCACACCCTATTCCCTATATAGCGCACTACATTAGACCAGGACCCATATTGCTCTGGTCAAAAAGTAGTGAACTATATAGGGAATAGATACACCCATGGGCTACATTGGAAATGGCACCCTATTCCCTATATAGCGCACTACTTAGCGCTCACCGCTTTGGGGCTGTAGTGGGTTAGGCTGATGGATGGATGCTATCTCCATAACAGGGAATGATGCTGTAGTGTGTTGGGACAGGTACTGCTATAACAGGGAATGATGCTGTAGTGTGTTGGGACAGGTACTGCTATAACAGGGAATGACGCTCTAGTGTGTTGGGACAGCTACTGCTATAACAGGGAATGATGCTCTAGTGTGTTGGGACAGGTACTGCTATAACAGGGAATGATGCTGTAGTGTGTTGGGACAGGTACTGCTATAACAGGGAATGATGCTGTAGTGTGTTGGGACAGGTACTGCTATAACAGGGAATGATGATGTAGTGTGTTGGGACAGGTACTGCTATAACAGGGAATGACGCTGTAGTGTGTTGGGACAGGTACTGCTATAACAGGGAATGATGCTGTAGTGTGTTGGGACAGGTACTGCTATAACAGGGAATGATGCTGTAGTGTGTTGAGACAGATACTGCTATAACAGGGAATGATGCTGTAGTGTGTTGGGACAGATACTGCTATAACAGGGAATGATGCTCTAGTGTGTTGGGACAGGTACTGCTATAACAGGGAATGATGGTCTAGTGTGTTGGGACAGATACTGCTATAACAGGGAATGATGCTCTAGTGTGTTGGGACAGATACTGCTATAACAGGGAATGACACTCTAGTGTGTTGGGACAGGTACTGCTATAACAGGGAATGACGCTCTAGTGTGTTGGGACAGATACTGCTATAACAGGGAATGACGCTCTAGTGTGTTGGGACAGGTACTGCTATAACAGGGAATGACGCTCTAGTGTGTTGGGACAGGTACTGCTATAACAGGGAATGACGCTCTAGTGTGTTGGGACAGATACTGCTATAACAGGGAATGACGCTCTAGTGTGTTGGGACAGATACTGCTATAACAGGGAATGATGATGTAGTGTGTTTGGACAGGTGCTGCTATAACAGGGAATGACGCTGTAGTGTGTTGGGACAGGTACTGCTATAACAGGGAATGACGCTCTAGTGTGTTGGGACAGGTACTGCTATAACAGGGAATGATGCTGTAGTGTGTTGGGACAGGTACTGCTATAACAGGGAATGATGCTGTAGTGTGTTGGGACAGATACTGCTATAACAGGGAATGATGCTGTAGTGTGTTGGGACAGGTACTGCTATAACAGGGAATGATGCTGTAGTGTGTTGGGACAGATACTGCTATAACAGGGAATGATGCTCTAGTGTGTTGGGACAGGTACTGCTATAACAGGGAATGATGATGTAGTGTGTTGGGACAGGTACTGCTATAACAGGGAATGACGCTCTAGTCCGCAGGCCTGGGCAAATCCAGTCCCCGGGGATTGGTCCTAGCAAACACAACTGATTTAAACAAATTACATTTTAAACTGAAGATCAGAATGAGTTGATTATTGGAGTCAGGTGTGTTTGCTGGGACAAAGTGTGACACCAATCAGGACTGGAGTTTCCCAGGCCTGCGTGTGTTAACCTCCATGCCAGTAGAGGGCAGAGCTGAGTAGGTGTTACCTGGATAAACTCTGGGGACAATGAGGCCAAGCTGTAAGTCAGAGTGACCTCTTCATATTCTACTGGTCAAAGTCTTCAAACGTGTCAACATCCAGAACAGTAGAAACATACAGTAAACCAAGGCCTGCCACCAAAATGATGAAATGTACTGAAATGTACCTGAGGGTAACTTTAAACATTTCACTGGATGATGAGATGTGTCAATAGTGGGCAAACCAAGCTAACAGAGGAGAGGCTGTGGAGCCCCAGGCAAGCCAAGCTAACAGAGGAGAGGCTGTGGAGCCCCAGGGCAAGCCAAGCTAACAGAGGAGAGGCTGTGGAGCCCCAGGGCAAACCAAGCTAACAGAGGAGAGGCTGTGGAGCCCCAGGGCAAACCAAGCTAATAGAGGAGAGGCTGTGGAGCCCCAGGTCAAACCAAGCTCACAGAGGAGAGGCTGTGGAGCCCCAGGTCAAACCAAGCTAATAGAGGAGAGGCTGTGGAGTCCCAGGGCAAACCAAGCTAATAGAGGAGAGGCTGTGGAGCCCCAGGGCAAACCGAGCTAACAGAGGAGAGGCTGTGGAGCCCCAGGGCAAACCAAGCTAATAGAGGAGAGGCTGTGGAGCCCCAGGGCAAACCAAGCTAATAGAGGAGAGGCTGTGGAGCCCCAGGGCAAACCAAGCTAATAGAGGAGAGGCTGTGGAGCCCCAGGGCAAGCCAAGCTCACAGAGGAGAGGCTGTGGAGCCCCAGGGCAAGCCAAGCTCACAGAGGAGAGGCTGTGGAGCCCCAGGGCAAGCCAAGCTAATAGAGGAGAGGCTGTGGAGCCCCAGGGCAAACCAAGCTAATAGAGGAGAGGCTGTGGTGCCCAAGGGCAAACCAAGCTAATAGAGGAGAGGCTGTGGAGTCCCAAGGCAAGCCAAGCTAACAGAGGAGAGGCTGTGGAGCCCCAGGGCAAACCAAGCTAATAGAGGAGAGGCTGTGGAGCCCCAGGGCAAGCCAAGCTAACAGAGGAGAGGCTGTGGAGCCCCAGGGCAAACCAAGCTAACAGAGGAGAGGCTGTGGAGCCCCAGGGCAAGCCAAGCTAACAGAGGAGAGGCTGTGGAGCCCCAGGGCAAGCCAAGCTAACAGAGGAGAGGCTGTGGAGCCCCAGGGCAAGCCAAGCTAACAGAGGAGAGGCTGTGGAGCCCCAGGGCAAACCAAGCTAACAGAGGAGAGGCTGTGGAGCCCCAGGTCAAACCAAGCTCACAGAGGAGAGGCTGTGGAGCCCCAGGTCAAACCAAGCTCACAGAGGAGAGGCTGTGGAGCCCCAGGTCAAACCAAGCTAACAGAGGAGAGGCTGGAGCCCCAGGTCAAACCAAGCTAACAGAGGAGAGGCTGGAGCCCCAGGTCAAACCAAGCTAACAGAGGAGAGGCTGGAGCCCCAGGTCAAACCAAGCTAACAGAGGAGAGGCTGGAGCCCCAGGTCAAACCAAGCTAACAGAGGAGAGGCTGGAGCCCCAGGTCAAACCAAGCTAACAGAGGAGAGGCTGTGGAGCCTCAGGTCAAACCAAGCTAACAGAGGATCTGTTATAGCCTGGTCCCAGATCTGTTGTAGCCTGGTCCCAGATCTGTTGTAGCCTGGTCCCAGATCTGTTGTAGCCTGGTCCCAGATCTGTTGTAGCCTGGTCCCAGATCTGTTGTAGCCTGGTCCCAGATCTGTTGTAGCCTGGTCCCAGATCTGTTGTAGCCTGGTCCCAGATCTGTTGTAGCCTGGTCCCAGATCTGTTGTAGCCTGGTCCCAGATCTGCTCTAGACTGGTCCCAGATCTGCTCTAGACTGGTCCCAGATCTGTTGTAGCCTGGTCCCATATCTACTCTAGACTGGTCCCAGATCTGCTCTAGACTGGTCCCAGATCTGTTGTAGCCTGGTCCCAGATCTGCTCTAGCCTGGTCCCAGGTCTGTTCTAGTCTGGTCCCAGATCTGTTGTAGACTGGTCCCATATCTGCTGTAGACCGGTCCAAGGTCTGTTGTAGACTGGTCCCAGATCTGTTGTAGCCTGGACCCAGATCTGCTCTAGCCTGGTCCCAGGTCAGCTGTAGACTGGTCCCAGATCTGTTGTAGCCTGGACCCAGATCTGCTCAAGCCTGGTCCCAGGTCAGTTGTAGACTGGTCCCAGGTCAGTTTTCTTTGTGTTTTTTTACCCCCTTTCTCCAATTGGTAGTTACAGTCTCGTCTCATCGCTGCAACTCCCGTAGGGACTCGGGAGAGGCGAAGTTCGAGAGCTGTGCTTCCTCCAAAACACAACCCAGACCAAACCGCACTGCTTCTTGACACAATGCCCACTTAACCCGGAAGCCAGCCGCACCAATGACGAACTGGCAATAAGTCATGATTACTTCCTGTACAAAACCACATGGGTAAAACAGGAACAATGACAGGACATTAGCTCAAGCACTCACGCAGCAACTGGTGAAAGGAACTACCTTTGGCTGTCGCTGTCTAACAGATTCTGTTACAGTCGTTTTAACATTAGTCTGTGATGATGTTGGAGGCTCTCGCACAAAGACAGTGACAATAAGGAAGTGCATAGGAGATGTTGCTCCCACTGTTACTATTAAAACGTACCCTAACCAGAAAGTGTGGGTAGATGGCGGCATTAGCACAAAACTGAAAACGTGAACCACCGCATTTAACCATGGAAAGAAAACCAGGAATATGGCAATCAAACAAGTGAAACGTCAGTATAGGGACAAAGTGGAGACGCAATTCAGACACGAGACGTATGTGGCAGGGTCTACAGGCAATCAAGAACTACAAAAAGAAAACCAGCCACGTCACGGACACCGACGTCACGCTTCCAGACAAACTAAACACCTTCTTCGCTCGCTTTGAGGATAATACAGTGCCACCGACGCGGCCTGCTACCAAGGACTGCACCCCCCCCACCTCCTTCTCCGTGGCGTACGTGAGTAAGACATTCAAACGGGTTAACCCTCGCAAGGCTGCAGGCCCAGACAGCATCCCTAGCCGCGTCCTTAGAGCATGCGCAGACCAGCTGGCTGGTGTGTTTACGGACATATTACATTTCTCCCTATCTCAGTCTGCTGTCCCCACATGCTTCAAGAGGGCCGCCTTTGTTCCTGAACCCAAGAAGGAAAAGATAACTGAACTAAATGACTATCGCCCCGTAGCACTCACTTCTGTCATCATGAAGTGTTTTGAGAGACTAGTCAAGGATCATATCACTTCCACCTTACCTATCACCCTAGACCCACTGCAATTTGCATACCGCCCCAATAGGTCCTCAGACGATGCAATCGCCATCACACTGCACACTGCCCTATCCCATCTGGACAAGAGGAACACCTATGTAAGACAACATAGTACCCTCAAGTTTAGCATTAAGCTTGAGGCCCTGGTCATGGACTTCCTGACGGGCAACCCCCAGGTGGTGAAGGTAGGAAACAACATCTCCATTTCCCACAAGGGTGCGTGCTCAGCCCCCTCCTGTACTCCCTGTTCACCCATGACTGCGTGGCCATGCACACTTCCAACTCGATCATCAAGTTTGCAGACGACACAACAGTAGTGGGCTTGATCACCAACAAAGACAAGACAGCCTATAGGGAAGTGGTGAGGGCACTCTGAGTATGTGTCAGGAAAACAACCTCTCACTCAACGTCAACAAAACAAAGGAGATGATCGTGGACTTCAGGAAACAGCAGAGGGAGCACCAACAAAGCGTATATAACAAAGTATTGAGGTAAACTTTTGTTATTGACCAAATACTTATTTTCCACCATAATTTGCAAATAAATTCATAAAAAATCCTACAATGTGATTTTCTTGATTTTTTTTCTCTCATTTTGTCTGTCATAGTTGAAGTGTACCTATGATGGAAATTACAGGCCTCTCTCATCTTTTTAAGTGGGAGAACTTGCACAATTGGTGGCTGACTAAATACTTTTTTGCCCCACTGTATATACTGTATTCTGACATTTCAGAGTCTAACGGTCCTGATATGGAAACTAGTCAAGACTGACACTTCAGAGCCTAACGGTCCTGATATGGAAACTAGTCAAGACTGACACTTCAGAGCCTAACGGTCCTGGTAGGGAAACTAGTCAAGACGGACACTTCAGTCTAACGGTCCTGGTATGGAAACTAGTCAAGACGGACACTTCAGTCTAACGGTCCTGGTATGGAAACTAGTCAAGACTGACACTTCAGTCTAACGGTCCTGGTATGGAAACTAGTCAAGACTGACACTTCAGTCTAAAGGTCCTGGTATGGAAACTAGTCAAGACGGACACTTCAGTCTAACAGTCCTGGTATGGAAACTAGTCAAGACTGACACTTCAGTCTAACGGTCCTGGAAACTAGTCAAGACTGGCAAGTCTAACGGTCCTGGTATGGAAACTAGTCAAGACGGACACTTCAGTCTAACGGTCCTGGTATGGAAACTAGTCAAGACGGACACTTCAGTCTAACGGTCCTGGTATGGAAACTAGTCAAGACGGACACTTCAGTCTAACGGTCCTGGTATGGAAACTAGTCAAGACTGACACTTCAGTCTAACGGTCCTGGTATGGAAACTAGTCAAGACGGACACTTCAGTCTAACGGTCCTGGTATGGAAACTAGTCAAGACTGACACTTCAGTCTAACGGTCCTGGTATGGAAACTAGTCAAGACTGACACTTCAGTCTAACGGTCCTGGTATGGAAACTAGTCAAGACTGACACTTCAGTCTAACGGTCCTGGTATGGAAACTAGTCAAGACGGACACTTCAGTCTAACAGTCCTGGTATGGAAACTAGTCAAGACTGACACTTCAGTCTAACAGTCCTGGTATGGAAACTAGTCAAGATGGACACTTCAGTCTAACAGTCCTGGTATGGAAACTAGTCAAGACTGACACTTCAGTCTAACAGTCCTGGTATGGAAACTAGTCAAGACTGACACTTCAGTCTAACAGTCCTGGTATGGAAACTAATCAAGACTGACACTTCAGTCTAACAGTCCTGGTATGGAAACTAGTCAAGACTGACACTTCAGTCTAACGGTCCTGGTAGTCAAGACTGACACTTCAGTCTAACAGTCCTGGTATGGAAACTAGTCAAGACTGACACTTCAGTCTAACGGTCCTGGTAGGGAAACTAGTCAAGACTGACACTTCAGTCTAACGGTCCTGGTAAGTCAAGGACACTTCAGTCTAACGGTCCTGGTATAACTAGTCAAGACTGACACTTCAGTCTAACAGTCCTGGTTAGGGACATCATTAACTAGTCAAGACTGACACCCAGTTTCATCCTGACAGGTTAGAGGACATCATTAATCTCTCTCCAGTTTCATCCTGACAGGTTAGAGGACATCATTAACATCCTGACAGGGACATCTAATCTCTCTCCAGTTTCATCCTGACAGGTTAGAGGACATCATTAACCTCTCTCCAGTTTCATCCTGACAGGTTAGAGGACATCTCTCTCCAGTTTCATCCTGACAGGTTAGAGGACATCATTAATCTCTCTCCAGTTTCATCCTGACAGGTTAGAGGACATCATTAACCTCTCTCCAGTTTCATCCTGACAGGTTAGAGGACATCATTAACAGTTTCATCCTGACAGGTTAGAGGACATCATTAACCCTCTCCAGTTTCATCCTGACAGGTTAGAGGACATCATTAATCTCTCTCCAGTTTCATCCTGACAGGTTAGAGGACATCATTAATCTCTCATCCAGGTTTCCCTGACAGGTTAGAGGACATCATTAACCTCTCTCCAGTTTCAGGACATCATTAATCTCTCTCCAGTTCATCCTGACAGGTTAGAGGACACATTAACCTCTTCTCCAGTTTCATCCTGACAGGTTAGAGGACATCATTAATCTCTCTCCAGTTTCATCCTGACAGGTTAGAGGACATCATTAACCTCTCTCCAGTTTCATCCTGACAGGTTAGAGGACATCATTAACCTCTCTCCAGTTTCATCCTGACAGGTTAGAGGACATCATTAACCTCTCTCCAGTTTCATCCTGACAGGTTAGAGGACATCATTAATCTCTCTCCAGTTTCATCCTGACAGGTTAGAGGACATCATTAATCTCTCTCCAGTTTCATCAGGTTAACCTCTCTCCAGTTTCATCCTGACAGGTTAGAGGACATCATTAATCTCTCTCCAGTTTCATCCTGACAGGTTAGGACATCATTAATCCTCTCCAGTTTCATCCTGACAGGTTCATTAACCTCTCTCCAGTTTCATCCTGACAGGTTAGAGGACATCATTAATCTCTCTCCAGTTTCATCCTGACAGGTTAGAGGACATCATTAATCTCTCTCCAGTTTCATCCTGACAGGTTAGAGGACATCATTAATCTCTCTCCAGTTTCATCCTGACAGGTTCAGGACATCATTAACCTCTCTCTCCAGTTTCATCCTGACAGGTTAGAGGACATCATTAATCTCTCTCCAGTTTCATCCTGACAGGTTAGAGGACATCATTAATCTCTCTCCAGTTTCATCCTGACAGGTTAGAGGACATCATTAACCTCTCTCCAGTTTCATCCTGACAGGTGACAGGTTAGAGGACATCATTAACCTCTCTCCAGTTTCATCCTGACAGGTTAGAGGACATCATTAATCTCTCTCCCAGTTTCATCCTGACAGGTTAGAGACAGGACATCATTAACCTCTCTCCAGTTTCATCCTGACAGGTTAGAGGACATCATTAATCTCTCTCCAGTTTCATCCTGACAGGTTAGAGGACATCATTAACTCTCCAGAGGGTTCATCCTGACAGGTTAGAGGACATCATTAACCTCTCTCCAGTTTCATCCTGACAGGTTAGAGGACATCATTAACCTCTCTCCAGTTTCATCCTGACAGGTTAGAGGACACATTAACCACTTCCAGGTTCATCCTGACAGGTTAGAGGACATCATTAATCTCTCTCCAGTTTCATCCTCACATTAATCTCTCTCTCATCCAGTCCTGACAGGTTAGAGGACATCATTAACCTCTCTCCAGTTTCATCCTGACAGGTTAGAGGACATCATTAACCTCTCTCCAGTTTCATCCTGACAGGTCAGGTCAGGTTAACATCATTAACCTCTCTCCAGTTTCATCCTGACAGGTTAGGACATCATTAATCTCTCTCCAGTTTCATCCTGACAGGTTAGAGGACATCATTAACTCTCTCCAGTTTCATCCTGACAGGTTAGAGGACATCATTAACCCTCTCCAGTTTCATCCTGACAGGTTAGAGGACATCATTAATCTCTCTCCAGTTTCATCCTGACAGGTTAGAGGACATCATTAACCTCTCTCCAGTTTCATCCTGACAGGTTAGAGGACATCATTAACCTCTCTCCAGTTTCATCCTGACAGGTTAGAGGACATCATTAATCTCTCTCCAGTTTCATCCTGACAGGTTAGAGGACATCATTAACCTCTCTCCAGTTTCATCCTCAGGTTAACATCTAATCTCTCTCCAGGTTCATCCTGACAGGTTAGAGGACATCATTAATCTCTCTCCAGTTTCATCCTGACAGGTTAGAGGACATCATTAATCTCTCTCCAGTTTCATCCTGACAGGTTAGAGGACATCATTAATCTCTCTCCAGTTTCATCCTGACAGGTTAGAGGACATCATTAACCTCTCTCAGTTTCAACAGGTTAGAGGACATCATTAATCTCTCTCCAGTTTCATCCTGACAGGTTAGAGGACATCATTAACTTCTCTCCAGTTTCATCCTGACAGGTTAGAGGACATCATTAACTCTCTCCAGTTTCATCCTGACAGGTTAGAGGACAATTAACTGAGTCTCTCCAGTTTCATCCTGACAGGTTAGAGGACATCATTAACCTCTCTCCAGTTTCATCCTGACAGGTTAGAGGACATCATTAACCCCTCTCTCCAGTTTCATCCTGACAGGTTAGAGGACATCATTAACCTCTCTCCAGTTTCATCCTGACAGGTTAGAGGACACAGGAGGACTTCCAGTTTCATCCTGACAGGTTAGAGGACATCATTAACCTCTCTCCAGTTTCATCCTGACAGGTTAGAGGACATCATTAATCTCTCTCCAGTTTCATCCTGACAGGTTAGAGGACATCATTAACCTCTCCAGTTTCATCCTCAGGTTAATCTCTCTCCAGTTTCATCCTGACAGGTTAGAGGACATCATTAACCTCTCTCCAGTTTTCATCCTGACAGGTTAGAGGACATCATTAATCTCTCCAGTTTCATCCTGACAGGTTAGAGGTTTCACCTCAGGTTAGAGGACATCATTCTCTCCAGTTTCATCCTGACAGGTTAGAGGACATCATTAACCTCTCTCCAGTTTCATCCTGACAGGTTAGAGGACATCATTAACCTCTCTCCAGTTTCATCCTGACAGGTTAGAGGACATCATTAACCTCTCTCCAGTTTCATCCTGACAGGTTAGAGGACATCATTAATCTCTCTCCAGTTTCATCCTGACAGGTTAGAGGACATCATTAACCTCTCTCCAGTTTCATCCTGACAGGTTAGAGGACATCATTAATCTCTCTCCAGTTTCATCCTGACAGGTTAGAGGACATCATTAACTCTCAGTTTCATCCTGACAGGTTTCACCTCTCTCCTGACAGGTTAGAGGGTCCTGACAGGTTAGAGGACATCATTAACCTCTCTCCAGTTTCATCCTGACAGGTTAGAGGACATCATTAACCTCTCTCCAGTTTCATCCTGACACACATTAATCTCTCTCCAGTTTCATCCTGACAGGTTAGAGGACATCATTAACCTCTCTCCAGTTTCATCCTGACAGGTTAGAGGACATCATTAATCTCTCTCCAGTTTCATCCTGACAGGTTAGAGGTCTCCAGTTTCATCCTGACAGGTTAGAGGACATCATTAATCTCTCTCCAGTTTCATCCTGACAGGTTAGAGGACATCATTAACCTCTCTCCAGTTTCATCCTGACAGGTTAGAGGACATCATTAATCTCTCTCCAGTTTCATCCTGGGTTAGAGGACATCATTAATCTCTCTCCAGTTTCATCCTGACAGGTTAGAGGACATCATTAACCTCTCTCCAGTTTCATCCTGACAGGTTAGAGGACATCATTAACTCCAGTTTCATCTGACAGGTTAGAGGACATCATTAACCTCTCTCCAGTTTCATCCTGACAGGTTAGAGGACAATCTCTCTCCAGTTTCATCCTGACAGGTTAGAGGACATCATTAATCTCTCTCCAGTTTCATCCTGACTGAGGTTAGAGGACATCATTAATCTCACAGTTTCATCCTGACAGGTTAGAGGGCATCATTAATCTCTCTCCATCATTGAAGGTTAGAGGCTCACATCTCCAGTTTCATCCTGACAGGTTAGAGGACATCATTAATCTCTCTGGTTCATCAGGTTAGAGGACATCATTAACCTCTCCAGTTTCATCCTGACAGGTTAGAGGACATCATTAACCTCTCTCCAGTTTCATCCTGACAGGTTAGAGGACATCATTAACCTCTCTCCAGTTTCATCCTGACAGGAGAAGAGGACATCATTAACCTCTCTCCAGTTTCATCCTGACAGGTTAGAGGACATCATTAATCTCTCTCCAGTTTCATCCTGACAGGTTAGAGGACATCATTAACCTCTCTCCAGTTTCATCCTGACAGGTTAGAGGACATCATTAACCTCTCTCCAGTTTCATCCTGACAGGTTAGAGGACATCATTAACCTCTCTCCAGTTTCATCCTGACAGGTTAGAGGACATCATTAATCTCTCTCCAGTTTCATCCTGACAGGTTAGAGGACATCATTAACCTCTCTCCAGTTTCATCCTGACAGGTTAGAGGACATCATTAACCTCTCTCCAGTTTCATCCTGACAGGTTCATCCTGACAGGACATCATTAATCTCTCTCCAGTTTCATCCTGACAGGTTAGAGGACATCATTAATCTCTCTCCAGTTTCATCCCTGACATCATTAACAGGTTAGAGGACATCATTAACCTCTCTCCAGTTTCATCCTGACAGGTTAGAGGACATCATTAACCTCTCTCCAGTTTCATCCTGACAGGTTAGAGACATCATTAACCTCTCTCCAGTTTCACTGACAGGTTAGAGGACATCATTAACTCTCTCCAGTTTCATCCTGACAGGTTAGAGGACATCATTAATCTCTCTCCAGTTTCATCCTGACAGGTTAGAGGACATCATTAATCTCTCTCCAGTTTCATCCTGACAGGTTAGAGGACATCATTAATCTCTCTCCAGTTTCATCCTGACAGGTTAGAGGACATCATTAATCTCTCTCCAGTTTCATCCTGACAGGTTAGAGGACATCATTAATCTCTCTCCAGTTTCATCCTGACAGGTTAGAGGACATCATTAACCTCTCTCCAGTTTCATCCTGACAGGTTAGAGGACATCATTAATCTCTCTCCAGTTTCATCCTGACAGGTTAGAGGACATCATTAAGGTTGAGGGCATCATTAACCTTTCTCCAGTTTCATCCTGACAGGTTAGAGGACATCATTAACCTCTCTCCAGTTTCATCCTGACAGGTTAGAGGACATCATTAACCTCTCTCCAGTTTCATCCTGACAGGTTAGAGGGCATCATTAATCTCTCTCCAGTTTCATCCTGACAGGTTAGAGGGCATCATTAATCTCTCTCCAGTTTCATCCTGACAGGTTAGAGGACATCATTAATCTCTCTCCAGGTTCATCCTGACAGGTTAGAGGACATCATTAACCTCTCTCCAGTTTCATCCTGACAGGTTAGAGGACATCATTAACCTCTCTCCAGTTTCATCCTGACAGGTTAGAGCATCATTAATCATTAACCTCTCTCCAGTTTCATCCTGACAGGTTAGAGGGACATCAGGTTAGGGCATCATTAATCTCTCTCCAGTTTCATCCTGACAGGTTAGAGGACATCATTAATCTCTCTCCAGTTTCATCCTGACAGGTTAGAGGACATCATTAACATCCTCTCTCCAGTTTCATCCTGACAGGTTAGAGGACATCATTAACCTTTCTCCAGTTTCATCCTGACAGGTTAGAGGACATCATTAATCTCTCTCCAGTTTCATCCTGACAGGTTAGAGGACATCATTAACCTCTCTCCAGTTTCATCCTGACAGGTTAGAGGACATCATTAATCTCTCTCCAGTTTCATCCTGACAGGTTAGAGGACATCATTAATCTCTCTCCAGTTTCATCCTGACAGGTTAGAGGACATCATTAATCTCTCTCCAGTTTCATCCTGACAGGTTAGAGGACATCATTAACCTCTCTCCAGTTTCATCCTGACAGGTTAGAGGACATCATTAACCTCTCTCCAGTTTCATCCTGACAGGTTAGAGGACATCATTAACCTCTCTCCAGTTTCATCCTGACAGGTTAGAGGACATCATTAATCTCTCTCCAGTTTCATCCTGACAGGTTAGAGGACATCATTAATCTCTCTCCAGTTTCATCCTGACAGGTTAGAGGACATGTTAATCTCTCTCCAGTTTCATCCTGACAGGTTAGAGGACATCATTAACCTCTCTCCAGTTTCATCCTGACAGGTTAGAGGACATCATTAATCTCTCTCCAGTTTCATCCTGACAGGTTAGAGGACATCATTAACCTCTCTCCAGTTTCATCCTGACAGGTTAGAGGACATCATTAACCTCTCTCCAGTTTCATCCTGACAGGTTAGAGGACATCATTAATCTTCTCAGTTTCAGTTTCATCCTGACAGGTTAGAGGGCATCATTAATCTCTCTCCAGGTTCATCCTGACAGGTTAGAGGACATCATTAACCTCTCTCCAGTTTCATCCTGACAGGTTAGAGGACATCATTAACCTCTCTCCAGGTTCATCCTGACAGGTTAGAGGACATCATTAACCTCTCTCCAGTTTCATCCTGACAGGTTTACTGTTTACCTATAATTACATTGGGCGCATTCCAGGTAGTCTTTTTTGCAGTTGTTCACCGCAAATAATCAGTTCTCACAATGAAGAAGTCTGGAAAGTTCTCAGAAACCACATTAGGACTGTAGCAATCTTCCTATGGCGACTACAATAGGATGCTAACAGGGACTGTAGCAATCTTCCTATAGCGACTACAATAGGATGCTAACAGGGACTGTAGCAATCTTCCTATAGCGACTACAATAGGATGCTAACAGGGACTGTAGCAATCTTCCTATAGCGACTACAATAGGATGCTAACAGGGACTGTAGCAATCTTCCTATAGCGACTACAATAGGATGCTAACAGGGACTGTAGCAATCTTCCTATAGCGACTACAATATGACTCCCCCAGGGACTGTATCAGCCCAAACAGACGATTGGTTTGATCTGCCTTTTCTTACCCGAGTCCAGCCAGGTCCGACACAAGGTTCCCCAGGGCAGCAGCTGCAGAGAGAGAAGAGAGGGAGGTCATGGTTCTGCCAGGGTGAAGGACTGGTTGATGACATCAAGAGGTTAAAGGTCGATCGTATGCTCCAATGAGATCCCTTAAAACACAAAACACGGTGTAGAGTTGGGAGTTTAATTGTCGTATAAGGAGTTATTTCTACCTATGCTCCTGGAACAACACAAGATGTGCGAACGGACCAACCCTCTTTTCACACCTGACTGATTGTTAGAGAACTGGGCGCTTCGTAAGAGGGAGGCTGTGCTGGAACGGAGAGGAGTGGAGCAGGCTGTCTCTGACTCATCATTAGACAGTAGCTGTCTCTGACTCATCATTAGACAGCAGGCTGTGTCTCTGACTCATCATTAGACAGTAGCTGTCTCTGACTAATCAATTAGACAGCAGACTGTGTCTCTGACTCATCATTAGACAGCAGGCTGTGTCTCTGACTCCTCATTAGACAGTAGCTGTGTCTCTGACTCCTCATTAGACAGTAGCTGTCTCTGACTAATCATTAGACAGCAGCTGTGTCTCTGACTCATCATTAGACAGTAGGCTGTGTCTCTGACTCATCATTAGACAGTAGCTGTGTCTCTGACTCATCATTAGACAGCAGACTGTGTCTCTGACCTCATTAGACATTAGCTGTCTCTGACTCATCATTAGACAGCAGGCTGTGTCTCTGACTAATCATTAGACAGTAGCTGTGTCTCTGACTCATCATTAGACAGTAGCTGTGTCTCTGACTCATCATTAGACAGCAGGCTGTGTCTCTGACTCATCATTAGACAGCAGCTGTGTCTCTGACTCATCATTAGACAGTAGCTGTGTCTCTGACTCCTCAGGCTGTGTCTCTGACTCATCATTAGACAGTAGCTGTGTCTCTGACTAATCATTAGACAGCAGACTGTGTCTCTGACTCATCATTAGACAGCAGGCTGTGTCTCTGACTCCTCATTAGACAGTAGCTGTGTCTCTGACTCCTCATTAGACAGTAGCTGTGTCTCTGACTCATCATTAGACAGCAGGCTGTGTCTCTGACTCATCATTAGACATTAGCTGTGTCTCTGACTCATCATTAGACAGTAGCTGTGTCTCTGACTCATCATTAGACAGTAGCTGTGTCTCTGACTCATCATTAGACAGCAGCTGTGTCTCTGACTCATCATTAGACAGCAGGCTGTGTCTCTGACTCATCATTAGACAGCAGCTGTGTCTCTGACTCATCATTAGACAGCAGGCTGTGTCTCTGACTCATCATTAGACAGTAGGCTGTGTCTCTGACTCATCATTAGACAGTAGGCTGTGTCTCTGACTCATCATTAGACAGCAGGCTGTGTCTCTGACTCATCATTAGACAGTAGCTGTGTCTCTGACTCATCATTAGACAGCAGGCTGTGTCTCTGACTCCTCATTAGACAGTAGCTGTGTCTCTGACTCATCATTAGACAGCAGCTGTGTCTCTGACTCATCATTAGACAGCAGGCTGTGTCTCTGACTCATCATTAGACAGTAGCTGTGTCTCTGACTCATCATTAGACAGCAGGCTGTGTCTCTGACTCATCATTAGACAGCAGGCTGTGTCTCTGACTCATCATTAGACAGTAGCTGTGTCTCTGACTCATCATTAGACAGCAGGCTGTGTCTCTGACTCATCATTAGACAGCAGGCTGTGTCTCTGACTCATCATTAGACAGCAGGCTGTGTCTCTGACTCATCATTAGACAGTAGCTGTGTCTCTGACTCATCATTAGACAGCAGGCTGTGTCTCTGACTCATCATTAGACAGCAGGCTGTGTCTCTGACTCATCATTAGACAGCAGGCTGTGTCTCTGACTCATCATTAGACAGCAGGCTGTGTCTCTGACTCATCATTAGACAGTAGCTGTGTCTCTGACTCATCATTAGACAGTAGGCTGTGTCTCTGACTCATCATTAGACAGCAGCTGTGTCTCTGACTCATCATTAGACAGTAGACTCATCATTAGACAGCAGGCTGTCTCTGACTCATCATTGAGGCTGTGTCTCTGACTCATCATTAGACAGCAGGCTGTGTCTCTGACTCATCATTAGACAGCAGGCTGTGTCTCTGACTCATCATTAGACAGCAGGCTGTGTCTCTGACTCATCATTAGACAGCAGGCTGTGTCTCTGACTCATCATTAGACAGCAGGCTGTGTCTCTGACTCATCATTAGAGGCTGTGTCTCTGCAGGCTGTGTCTCTGACTCATCATTAGACAGCAGGCTGTGTCTCTGACTCTGAGACAGGCTGTGTCTCTGACTCATCATTAGACAGCAGGCTGTGTCTCTGACTCATCATTCAGTACAGACAGCAGGCTGTGTCTCTGACTCATCATTAGACAGTAGCTGTGTCTCTGACTCATCATTAGACAGCAGGCTGTGTCTCTGACTCATCATTAGGCAGCAGGCTGTGTCTCTGACTCATCATTAGGCAGCACTGACAAGGGGTCATCATCTCCTGACTTATCATTGCTGTGTTGAAGATTAAGAACAGACAACAAAGGATCTAGAACCTTAAAAGGTTTCTTCTGGGCTGTCCCCATAGGGAACCCTTTGAAGAAACCCGTTTTGGTTCCAGGCAGAACCCTTTTGGTTCCAGGTAGAATTTTTTAAAGTTCCATGTAGTAAGTTCCATGTAGTACCCTTTATCAAAATAGTTATATTGAACAAGGTTTCTACCTGTAACAAACATGGTTCTCCTATGGGGAAGAACACTTTGGAACCCTTTTTTCTCAGGGTGCAGATACAGTAGTCTGAATCTAAAACTACATTGTAGAGAGAGAGAGAGAGAGAGAGAGAGAGAGAGAGAGAGAGAGAGAGAGAGAGAGCGAGAGAGAAGAGAGAGAGAGAGAGAGAGAGAGAGAGAGATTTATATATTTATGCTTATTCATTTTATCTTGTGTCCTTTAACTATTTGTACATTGAGAGAGAGAAGAGAGAGAGAGAGAGAGAGAGAGAGAGAGAGAGAGAGACTCAGAGAGAGAGAGAGAGAGAGAGAGAGAGAGAGAGAGAGAGAGAGAGAG
>NW_026289216.1:50000-172935 GCF_023373465.1 Oncorhynchus keta
CAGTGGTATTCTCCTCCTTTATCTCCTCTGGTACTTTCATAACAGTGGGTATTCTCCTCCTTTATCTCCTCTGGTACTTTCATAACAGTGGGTATTCTCCTCCTTTATCTCCTCTGGTACTTTCATAACAGTGGTATTCTCCTCCTTTATCTCCTCTGGTACTTTCATAACAGCGGGTATTCTCCTCCTTTATCTCCTCTGGTACTTTCATAACAGTGGGTATTCTCCTCCTTTATCTCCTCTGGTACTTTCATAACAGTATTCTCCTCCTTTATCTCCTCTGGTACTTTCATAACAGTGGGTATTCTCCTCCTTTATCTCCTCTGGTACTTTCATAACAGTGGGTATTCTCCTCCTTTATCTCCTCTGGTACTTTCATAACAGTGGGTATTCTCCTCCTTTATCTCCTCTGGTACTTTCATAACAGTGGGTATTCTCCTCCTTTATCTCCTCTGGTACTTTCATAACAGTGGGTATTCTCCTCCTTTATCTCCTCTGGTACTTTCATAACAGTGGGTATTCTCCTCCTTTATCTCCTCTGGTACTTTCATAACAGTGGGTATTCTCCTCCTTTATCTCCTCTGGTACTTTCATAACAGTGGGTATTCTCCTCCTTTATCTCCTCTGGTACTTTCATAACAGTGGGTATTCTCCTCCTTTATCTCCTCTGGTACTTTCATAACAGTGGGTATTCTCCTCCTTTATCTCCTCTGGTACTTTCATAACAGTGGGTATTCTCCTCCTTTATCTCCTCTGGTACTTTCATAACAGTGGGTATTCTCCTCCTTTATCTCCTCTGGTACTTTCATAACAGTGGGTATTCTCCTCCTTTATCTCCTCTGGTACTTTCATAACAGTGGGTATTCTCCTCCTTTATCTCCTCTGGTACTTTCATAACAGTGGGTATTCTCCTCCTTTATCTCCTCTGGTACTTTCATAACAGTGGGTATTCTCCTCCTTTATCCCTCTGGTACTTTCATAACAGTGGGTATTCTCCTCCTTTATCTCCTCTGGTACTTTCATAACAGTGGGTATTCTCCTCCTTTATCTCCTCTGGTACTTTCATAACAGTGGGTATTCTCCTCCTTTATCTCCTCTGGTACTTTCATAACAGTGGGTATTCTCCTCCTTTATCTCCTCTGGTACTTTCATAACAGTGGGTATTCTCCTCTTCTGTTAGTTATAGTTCTGGACCCTGATAGTTATAGTAGAGCTCTGGACCCTGCTAGTTATAGTAGAGGTCTGGACCCTGCTAGTTATAGTAGAGCTCTGGACCCTAGTTATAGTAGAGTCTGGACCCTGCTAGTTATAGTAGAGCTCTGGACCCTGTTAGTTATAGTAGAGGTCTGGACCCTGCTAGTTATAGTAGAGCTCTGGACCCTGCTAGTTATAGTAGAGCTCTGGACCCTGCTAGTTATAGTAGAGCTCTGGACCCTGCTAGTTATAGTAGAGCTCTGGACCCTGCTAGTTATAGTAGAGCTCTGGACCCTGCTAGTTATAGTAGAGCTCTGGACCCTGCTAGTTATAGTAGAGCTCTGGACCCTGCTAGTTATAGTAGAGCTCTGGACCCTGCTAGTTATAGTAGAGCTCTGGACCCTGCTAGTTATAGTAGAGCTCTGGACCCTGCCCTGCTAGTTATAGTAGAGCTCTGGACCCTGCTAGTTATAGTAGAGCTCTGGACCCTGCTAGTTATAGTAGAGCTCTGGACCCTGCTAGTTATAGTAGAGCTCTGGACCCTGCTAGTTATAGTAGAGCTCTGGACCCTGTTAGTTATAGTAGAGTTCTGGACCCTGCTAGTTATAGTAGAGCTCTGGACCCTGCTAGTTATAGTAGAGCTCTGGACCCTGTTAGTTATAGTAGAGCTCTGGACCCTGCTAGTTATAGTAGAGCTCTGGACCTGCTGTTAGTTATAGTAGAGCTCTGGACCCTGCTAGTTATAGTAGAGCTCTGGACCCTGTTAGTTATAGTAGAGCTCTGGACCCTGTTAGTTATAGTAGAGCTCTGGACCCTGCTAGTTATAGTAGAGCTCTGGACCCTGCTAGTTATAGTAGAGCTCTAGCCCTGTTAGTTATAGTAGAGCTCTGGACCCTGTTAGTTATAGTAGAGCTCTGGACCCTGCTAGTTATAGTAGAGCTCTGGACCCTGTTAGTTATAGTAGAGCTCTGGGTCCAGCCCTGCTAGTTATAGTAGCTCTTAGTTATAGTAGAGCTCTGGGTCCAGCCTGCTGTTAGTTATAGTAGAGTTCTGGGTCCAGCCTGCTGTTAGTTATAGTAGAGTTCTGGGTCCAGCCTGCTGTTAGTTATAGTAGAGCTCTGGGTCCAGCCTGCTGGTAGTTATAGTAGTCCAGCTCTAGAGGGTCCAGCCTGCTGTTAGTTATAGTAGAGCTCTGGGTCCAGCCTGCTGGTAGTTATAGTAGAGTTCTGGGTCCCAGCCTGCTGGTAGTTATAGTAGAGCTCTGGGTCCAGCCTGCTGTTAGTTATAGTAGAGCTCTGGGTCCAGCCTGCTGTTAGTTATAGTAGAGTTCTGGGTCCAGCCTGCTGTTAGTTATAGTAGAGCTCTGGGTCCAGCCTGCTGTTAGTTATAGTAGAGCTCTGGGTCCAGCCTGCTGTTAGTTATAGTAGAGCTCTGGGTCCAGAACATCACAGCCTTGTCTTTCTGCTGTTCCCTGAAATAGCCCTGCAGTATCTCAGTGGGAGAGGATTCACAGTCTATTATACAGCAGAGCTATATGACCAGCAGACACACCTCCACATAGAATACTATACTGGATCTGAATTAATTTACTCCACATAGAATACTATACTGGATCTGAATTAATTTACTCCACATAGAATACTATACTGAGATCTGACAGCAGATTTACTCCACATAGAATACTATACTGGATCTGAATTCATTTACTCCACATGGAATACTATACTGGATCTGAATTCATTTACTCCACATGGAATACTATCCTGTATCTGAATTCATTTACTCCACATAGAATACTATACTGGATCTGAATTAATTTACTCCACATGGAATACTATACTGGATCTGAATTCATTTACTCCACATAGAATAGTATACTGGATCTGAATTCATTTACTCCACATAGAATACTATCCTGTATCCAAACAGAAAACAATCTCCCACTATCACAATACATATGTTGTTGTCCCAGAACACAGGCCAGCCATAGGTGATGCTGCAGTCCTCAACTACCCCAGGATTCAATATGTTGTTATCCCAGAACACAGGCCAGCCATAGGTGATGCTGCAGTCCTCAACTACCCCAGGATTCAATATGTTGTTATCTCATAACACAGGCCAGCCATAGGTGATGCTGCAGTCCTCAACTACCCCAGGATTCAATATGTTGTTATCCCAGAACACAGGCCAGCCATAGGTGATGCTGCAGTCCTCAACTACCCCAGGATTCAATATGTTGTTATCTCATAACACAGGCCAGCCATAGGTGATGCTACAGTCCTCAACTACCCCAGGATTCAATATGTTGACAGTCTCACAGACGTTTCCAGTTTCCACAGAGTCAATAGCTTCGTTTGCTGCTGGTACCCATCCCAAATTCCATCAGGGCTCACGAATGGGAAGAGATTGAAGAAATACGCTGACAGAGCAGTGTGTGTGTGTGTGTGTTTTTCTCTCCTCTCCTCTCCTCTCCTCTCCTCTCCTCTCCTCTCCTCTCCTCTCCTCTCCCCTCCCCTGATCCCCTCCCCTCCCCTCCTCTCCTCTCCTCTCCTCTCCCTCTCCTCTCCTCTCCTCCCTCTCCTCTCCTCTCCTCTCCTCTCCTCTCCTCTCCCTCTCCTTCTCTCCTCTTCTCTTCTCTTCTCTTCTCTTCCTCTCTTCTCTTCTCTTCTCTTCTCTTCTCTTCTCTTCTCTTCTCTTCTCTTCTCTTCTCTTCTCTTCTCTTCTCTTCTCCTCTCCTCTCCTCTCCTCTCCTCTCCTCTCCACCTCACCCCTCCTCTCCTCTCCTTCCCTCACCTCGCCTCCTCTCCCCAAGGCCAGAGAAAGGGAAGGGAGAGGGACACAGAATAAAATAGATCATTTTGTCATTATATTCTGTATGGAGAGTGTATTATCTCCATCCTCTATCTGACAACCTGATGTTCTCCTCTGTTACAGACTCATTTATCTCTGTTATGTTCTCCTCTGTTAAACTCTAATTTATCTCTGATATGTTCTCCTCTGTTACAGACTCATTTATCTCTGATATGTTCTCCTCTGTTACAGACTCATTTATCTCTGATATGTTCTCCCCTGTTACAGACTCATTTATCTCTGATATGTTATCCTCTGTTACAGGCTCATTTATCTCTGATATGTTCTCCTCTGTTACAGACTCATTTATCTCTGATATGTTCTCCTCTGTTAAACTCTCATTTATCTCTGATATGTTCTCCCTCTGTTACAGACTCATTTATCTCTGTTATGTTCTCCTCTGTTAAACTCTAATTTATCTCTGATATGTTCTCCTCTGTTACAGACTCATTTATCTCTGATATGTTCTCCTCTGTTACAGACTCATTTATCTCTGATATGTTCTCCCCTGTTACAGACTCATTTATCTCTGATATGTTATCCTCTGTTAAACTCTCATTTATCTCTGATATGTTCTCCTCTGTTACAGACTCATTTATCTCTGATATGTTATCCTCTGTTAAACTCTCATTTATCTCTGATATGTTCTCCTCTGTTACAGGCTGAAGTGTCATTAATCTGTGATGTGATATGACTGTTATGGTATGTTATATGTTATATTATGGTACGGTAGCTAGCTAGGCTATGGATGAGTCCCAAATGCTACCCTATGCCCTATATAGTGCACTACCCTATGGGCCCTGGTCAAAAGCAGTGCCCTGTATAGGGAACAGGGTGCCATTTGAGATGCACTGTCTCTCTGTCGTTTGGTTCCCAAGGAGGCTGAATCATTCTGTTAAAATGCAAATGATCACCTCTTGTCCTAAAGTGAACGGCTAGGATATCGCTGTTGTCATTCAGATGACTGAAGAGGAATATTACCATACATATGAATAATCATCATCCGCTGTCTGTCGCTCTCTTCAGTGTCTGGCAGCTAGCCAGACCAGGGGACAAACTGAGAGAACGCGTGTTTCAAACGGCTGCCTATTCCCTACATCCCTCAAACTCAACTCTGGTCCTCCAAGTCAGTCCCTCTGCGTGTTTTCATTGTTCACCTCTAATCAGGGCCTGATTTAGACCTGGGACACCAGTCATTGTTGTCCTCTAATCAGGGCCTGATTTAGACCTGGGACACCAGTCATTGTTGACCTCTAATCAGGGCCTGATTTAGACCTGGGACACCAGTCATTGTTCCCCTCTAATCAGGGCCTGATTTAGACCTGGGACACCAGTCATTGTTCCCCTGTAATCAGGGCCTGATTTAGACCTGGGACACCCTGATTTAGACCTGGGACATCAGATGTGTGCAGCGGGCTCCGGACCTCCTAGGGTCAAAGTTAATCTACATATGGTGGATCACTGACCACAGCCCTATGGTTATATTACAGTGGAGTCTGCTGAGGGGAGGAGGGCTCATAATAATACCTGGAACGGAGCAAATGGAATGGCATCAAACACATGGAAACCATGGAAACCATGGAAACCATGGAAACCATGTTTGTTTGATGTATTTGATACCGTTCCACTGATTCCGCTCCATCCATTACCACGAGCCCCGTCCTCCCCAATTTCTCTTTTGAAATGTCATCTCTTAAAACTGTGCAAGGGGCGTGTAGACTTTCACTAGGCACTGTAAATATATTTAAAAAAACATTACAAAGCATGTTTACTCCATGTGTAACTCTGTGTTGTCTGTTCACACTGCTTTGCTTTATCTTGGCCAGGTCGCAGTTGCAAATGAGAACTTGTTCTCAACTAGCCTACCTGGTTAAATAAAGGTGAAATAAATAAAATAAAATAAATATAGACAGCATCCCAAATGGCACCCTATTCCCGATATAGTGAACTACACAGGGAATATGGTCCCATTAGGGACTCACAGATTATTTCTGGTTTTCGACATACCTGCCATGGTTGAAATCCCAAGGATCACACCTATGGACAACTCAATCTGCGTGCCCTAAAAACAAAACACACAAACACCCTCATCAATTCTCTGTTGTTATTTGTTACGGCCATGTGGGAAAACCCAACACGTGATACATAGCGGGGCTAAGTGTACCTATGATGAAAATTACAGGCCTCTCTCATCTTTTTAAGTGGGAGAACTTGCACAATTCGTGGCTGACTAAATACTTTTTTGCCCCACTGTATGTTTATATAGTGTGTGTTTCATGCTGTAATGAAAAACCACCGCTGAAAGCTAAAGCTTTTGTATTCAACTTCAATGAGTCATTTTTTGTCCCTCAGAATGAAAGTATTTGAATGAGGTTAAGTGTGTTAGATGTGGATAAAAGAGTCTGCTTTTGGTGGCAAAAAAATAAATGTCAATGTTTTGAAAAGCTAAAATAGAATTGACCAACTCTCTAGTTACAGTAAATGACAGATACCAGATTCTCACTTCAATGTTAATGAAACAGATATCTACCACATATTACTGTATAATATATCTAGTATTACTGTAATACTAGTATAGATAGAGGTCTACTGCATATTACTGTATAATCTATCTAGTATTACTGTAAAACTAGTATGGATAGAGGGCTACCACATATTACTGTAGAATCTATCTAATATTACTGTAAAACTAGTATGGATAGAGATCTACCACATATTACTGTAATACTAGTGTGGATAGAGGTCTACCACATATTACTGTAGAATATATCTAATATTACTGTAAAACTAGTATGGATAGAGGTCTACCACATTACTGTATCATCTATCTAGTATTACGGTAATACTAGTATGGATAGAGGTCTACCACATATTACTGTATCATCTATCTAGTATTACTGTAATACTAGTATGGATAGAGGTCTACCACATATTACTGTAGAATATATCTAGTATTACGGTAATACTAGTATAGATAGAGGTCTACCACATATTACTGTAGAATATATCTAGTATTACCGTAATACTAGTATGGATAGAGGGCGACCACATATTACTGTAGAATATATCTAGTATTACCGTAATACTAGTATGGATAGAGGTCTACCACATATTACTGTATCATCTATCTAGTATTACCGTAATACTAGTATGGATAGAGGTCTACCACATATTACTGTAGAATATATCTAGTATTACCGTAATACTAGTATGGATAGAGGTCTACCACATATTACTGTAGAATATATCTAGTATTACCGTAATACTAGTATGGATAGAGGTCTACCACATATTACTGTATAATATATCTAGTATTACTGTAATACTATAGAGGGTCTACCACAGAGACGCAGATCAAAACGTGATATTCATTTGATAAAGTGGTGTAACTTACAGCTACAATCATGATGGCGTTGTCCAGGAAACCAAATCCTACAAAAGGAATGGCGTTGTGTAGAAGAACTGCAAAAGAAAGAACACACACAACATCCCATTTAACATCACACACACACAACATCCCATTTAACATCACACACAACATCCCATTTAACATCACACACACACAACATCCCATTTAACATCACACACACACAACATCCCATTTAACATCACACACACAACATCCCATTTAACATCACACACACATCATCCCATTTAACATCACACACACAACATCCCATTTAACATCACACACACATCATCCCATTTAACATCACCCACACAACATCCCATTTAACATCACACACACACAACATCCCATTTAACATCACACACACATCATCCCATTTAACATCACACACATCATCCCATTTAACATCACACACAACATCCCATTTAACATCACACACACAACATCCCATTTAACATCACACACACAACATCCCATTTAACATCACACACACAACATCCCATTTAACATCACACACACAACATCACATTTAACATCACACACACAACATCCCATTTAACATCACACACACAACATCCCATTTAACATCACACACACAACATCCCATTTAACATCACACACACAACATCCCATTTAACATCACACACACAACATCCCATTTAACATCACACACACAACATCCCATTTAACATCACACACACACAACATCCCATTTAACATCACACACACACAACATCCCATTTAACATCACACACACAACATCCCATTTAACATCACACACACAACATCCCATTTAACATCCCATTTAACATCACACACACAACATCCCATTTAACATCACACACACACAACATCCCATTTAACATCACACATCCCATTTAACATCACAACATCCCATTTAACATCACACACACAACATCCCATTTAACATCACACACATCCCATTTAACATCACACACACCATTTAACATCACACACACAACATCCCATTTAACATCCCACACACAACATCCATTTAACATCACACACACACAACATCCCATTTAACATCCACACACACAACATCCCATTTAACATCACACACACAACATCCCATTTAACATCACACACAACATCCCATTTAACATCACACACACAACATCCCATTTAACATCACACACACAACATCCCATTTAACATCACACACACACAACATCCCATTTAACATCACACACACAACATCCCATTTAACATCACACACACAACATCCCATTTAACATCACACACACAACATTCCATTTAACATCACACACACATCATCCCATTTAACATCACACACACATCATCCCATTTAACATCACACACACAACATCCCATTTAACATCACACACACACAACATCCCATTTAACATCACACACACAACATCCCATTTAACATCACACACACACAACATCCCATTTAACATCACACACACAACATCCCATTTAACATCACACACACACACAACATCCCATTTAAACATCACACACACAACATCCCATTTAACATCCCACACACAACATCCCATTTAACATCACACACACAACCAACATCCCATTTAACATCCCACACACAACATCCCATTTAACATCACACACACAACATCCCATTTAACATCACACACACAACATCCCATTTAACATCACACACACAACATCCCATTTAACATCACACACACAACATCCCATTTAACATCCCACACACAACATCCCATTTAACATCACACACACAACATCCCATTTAACATCACACACACAACATCCCATTTAACATCACACACACATCATCCCATTTAACATCACACACACAACATCCCATTTAACATCCCACACACACAACATCCCATTTAACATCACACACACAACATCCCATTTAACATCACACACACACAACATCCCATTTAACATCACACACACAACATCCCATTTAACATCACACACACAACATCCCATTTAACATCACACACACAACATCCCATTTAACATCACACACACAACATCCCATTTAACATCCCACACACACAACATCCCATTTAACATCACACACACAACATCCCATTTAACATCCCACACACAACATCCCATTTAACATCACACACAACATCCCATTTAACATCACACACAACATCCCATTTAACATCACACACAACATCCCATTTAACATCACACACACAACATCCCATTTAACATCACACACACAACATCCCATTTAACATCACACACACATCATCCCATTTAACATCACACACATCATCCCATTTAACATCACACACACAACATCCCATTTAACATCACACACACAACATCCCATTTAACATCACACACAACATCCCATTTAACATCACACACACAACATCCCATTTAACATCACACACACATCATCCCATTTAACATCACACACACAACATCCCATTTAACATCACATTATATGTACTGTACACACAACATCCCATTTAACATCACACACACATCATCCCATTTAACATCACACACACAACATCCCATTTAACATCCCACACACACAACATCCCATTTAACATCCCACACAACATCCCATTTAACATCACACACAACATCCCATTTAACATCACACACACAACATCCCATTTAACATCACACACACAACATCCCATTTAACATCACACACACACAACATCCCATTTAACATCCCACACATGTACTGGATCCTTGAAGAAGTGATAAGACACAGTGAACCTGGACGAACATTTGGCAGTTACAAACGGGGACGAAAAGTGAGTTCTACATAACTCTGTCGTCAGGTCCTACTTCTGGCCAAATGTTCTCTGGTACGAGACCAAAACAGGGAGGTGTTGCTAAAACATTGGCCGTCTGATTCAACGAATCAAAAGCAAAGGAATCTGTCTTGAACCTGAATGAACTCCTATCGGCCATCAATGTGGAATTCTTTTCCACTCTGGTCATCAACCCGGGTACACTGCATGATAGTCATCAGTTCAGCCCTGGTGAATATGTGGGCTGGGAATGTGGGCTGGGAATGTGGGCTGGGAATGTGGGCTGGGAATGTGGGCTGGGAATGTGGGCTGGGAATGTGGGCTGGGAATGTGGGCTGGGAATGTGGGCTGGGAATGTGGCAGTGAGCACAGTGACAGGGAGGAAACAAATCCTCCAGCGTTCTCCACTGTTTCATATATGAATCCTCCTGCGTTCTCCACTGTTTCATATATGAATCCTCCAGCGTTCTCCACTGTTTCATATATGAATCCTCCAGCGTTCTCCACTGTTTCATATATGAATCCTCCAGCGTTCTCCACTGTTTCATATATGAATCCTCCAGCGTTCTCCACTGTTTCATATATGAATCCTCCAGCGTTCTCCACTGTTTCATATATGAATCCTCCAGCGTTCTCCACTGTTTCATATATGAATCCTCCAGCGTTCTCCACTGTTTCATATATGAATCCTCCAGCGTTCTCCACTGTTTCATATATGAATCCTCCAGCGTTCTCCACTGTTTCATATATGAATCCTCCAGCATTCTCCACTGTTTCATATATGAATCCTCCTGCGTTCTCCACTGTTTCATATATGAATCCTCCAGCGTTCTCCACCGTTTCATATATGAATCCTCCAGCGTTCTCCACTGTTTCATATATGAATCCTCCTGCGTTCTCCACTGTTTCATATATGAATCCTCCTGCGTTCTCCACTGTTTCATATATGAATCCTCCTGCGTTCTCCACTGTTTCATATATGAATCCTCCAGCGTTCTCCACTATTTCATATATGAATCCTCCAGCGTTCTCCACGGTTTAATATATGAATCCTCCTGCGTTCTCCACTGTTTCATATATGAATCCTCCAGCGTTCTCCACTGTTTCATATGTGAATCCTCCAGCGTTCTCCACTGTTTCATATATGAATCCTCCAGCGTTCTCCACTGTTTCATATATGAATCCTCCAGCGTTCTCCACTGTTTCATATATGAATCCTCCAGCGTTCTCCACTGTTTCATATATGAATCCTCCTGCATTCTCCACTGTTTCATATATGAATCCTCCAGCGTTCTCCACTGTTTCATATATGAATCCTCCAGCGTTCTCCACTGTTTCATATATGAATCCTCCAGCGTTCTCCACTGTTTCATATATGAATCCTCCTGCATTCTCCACTGTTTCATATATGAATCCTCCAGCGTTCTCCACTGTTTCATATATGAATCCTCCAGCGTTCTCCACTGTTTCATATATGAATCCTCCTGCATTCTCCACTGTTTCATATATGAATCCTCCAGCGTTCTCCACTGTTTCATATATGAATCCTCCTGCATTCTCCACTGTTTCATATATGAATCCTCCAGCGTTCTCCACTGTTTCATATATGAATCCTCCTGCATTCTCCACTGTTTCATATATGAATCCTCCAGCGTTCTCCACTGTTTCATATATGAATCCTTCAGCGTTCTCCACTGTTTCATATATGAATCCTCCTGCGTTCTCCACTGTTTCATATATGAATCCTCCAGCGTTCTCCACTGTTTCATATACGTATGAATCCTCCAGCGTTCTCCACTGTTTCATATATGAATCCTCCAGCGTTCTCCACTGTTTCATATATGAATCCTCCAGCGTTCTCCACTGTTTCATATACGTATGAATCCTCCAGCGTTCTCCACTGTTTCATATATGAATCCTCCAGCGTTCTCCACTGTTTCATATATGAATCCTCCAGCGTTCTCCACTGTTTCATATATGAATCCTCCAGCGTTCTCCACTGTTTCATATATGAATCCTCCAGCGTTCTCCACTGTTACATATATGAATCCTCCAGCGTTCTCCACTGTTTCATATATGAATCCTCCAGCGTTCTCCACTGTTTCATATATGAATCCTCCAGCGTTCTCCACTGTTTCATATATGAATCCTCCTGCGTTCTCCACTGTTTCATATATGAATCCTCCAGCGTTCTCCACTGTTTCATATATGAATCCTCCTGCGTTCTCCACTGTTTCATATATGAATCCTCCAGCGTTCTCCACTGTTTCATATATGAATCCTCCAGCATTCTCCACTGTTTGTTATATCTGGAGTACTTCTCCTGTCCTATTCGGTGTCCTGTGTGAATCTAAGTGTGCGTTCTCTAATTCTCTCCTTCTTTCTTTCTCTCTTTCGGAGGACCTGAGCCCTAGGACCATGCCCCAGGACTACCTGACATGATGACTCCTTGCTGTCCCCAGTCCACCTGGCCATGCTGCTGCTCCAGTTTCAACTGACCTGAGCCCTAGGACCATGCCCCAGGACTATCTGACATGATGACTCCTTGCTGTCCCCAGTCCACCTGGCCATGCTGCTGCTCCAGTTTCAACTGTTCTGCCTTACTATTATTTGACCATGCTGGTCATTTATGAACATTTGAACATCTTGGCCATGTTCTGTTATAATCTCCACCCGGCACAGCCAGAAGAGGACTGGCCACCCCACATATGCTCTCTCTAATTCTCTCTTTCTTTCTCTCTCTCGGAGGACCTGAGCCCTAGGACCATGCCCCAGGACGACCTGACATGATGACTCCTTGCTGTCCCCAGTCCACCTGACTGTGCTGCTGCTCCAGTTTCAACTGTTCTGCCTTGTTATTATTCGACCATGCTGGTCATTTATGAACATTTGAACATCTTGGCCATGTTCTGTTATAATCTCCACCCGGCACAGCCAGAAGAGGACTGGCCACCCCACATAGCCTGGTTCCTCTCTAGGTTTATAATCTCCACCCGGCACAGCCAGAAGAGGACTGGCCACCCCACATAGCCTGGTTCCTCTCTAGGTTTCTTCCTAGGTTTTGGCCTTTCTAGGGAGTTTTTCCTAGCCACCGTGCTTCTACACCTGCATTGCTTGCTGTTTGGGGTTTTAGGCTGGGTTTCTGTACAGCACTTTGAGATATCAGCTGATGTACGAAGGGCTTTATAAATACATTTGATTTGATTTGATTCATATATGAATCCTCCAGCATTCTCCACTGTTTCATATATGGATCCTCCAGCGTTCTCCACTGTTTCATATATGAATCCTCCTGCATTCTCCACTGTTTCATATATGAATCCTCCAGCGTTCTCCACTGTTTCATATGTGAATCCTCCAGCGTTCTCCACTGTTTCATATATGAATCCTCCAGCGTTCTCCACTGTTTCATATATGAATCCTCCAGCGTTCTCCACTGTTTCATATATGAATCCTCCAGCGTTCTCCACTGTTTCATATATGAATCCTCCAGCGTTCTCCACTGTTTCATATATGAATCCTCCTGCGTTCTCCACTGTTTCATATATGAATCCTCCAGTTTTCTCCACTGTTTCATATATGAATCCTCCAGCGTTCTCCACTGTTTCATATATGAATCCTCCTGCGTTCTCCACTGTTTCATATATGAATCCTCCAGCGTTCTCCACTGTTTCATATATGAATCCTCCAGCGTTCTCCACTGTTACATATATGAATCCTCCAGCGTTCTCAACTGTTACATATATGAATCCTCCTGCGTTCTCCACTGTTACATATATGAATCCTCCAGCGTTCTCCACTGTTACATATATGAATCCTCCAGCGTTCTCCACTGTTTCATATATGAATCCTCCAGCGTTCTCCACTGTTTCATATATGAATCCTCCAGCGTTCTCCACTGTTTCATATATGAATCCTCCTGCGTTCTCCACTGTTACATATATGCATCTCTTTTCAAAGACATCTCTCTCTCTCTCTCTCTTTGTTTTCTTCGTCTCTTACCGTATCTCAGCTGAGCCGATGTGGGCGGGGCGATGACCATTTCCCCTGAAGAAGGAGGAAAAAGAAAACATGTCATTACTATGGAGAAGAAGATAGTCCTGTCTGGAAGGACATGTCATTACTATGGAGAAGAAGATAGTCCTGTCTGGAAGGACATGTCATTACTATGGAGAAGAAGATAGTCCTGTCTGGAAGGACATGTCATTACTATGGAGAAGAAGTCAGTCCTGTCTGGAAGGACATGTCATTACTATGGAGAAGAAGATAGTCCTGTCTGGAAGGACATGTCATTACTATGGAGAAGAAGTCAGTCCTGTCTGGAAGGACATGTCATTACTATGGAGAAGAAGTCAGTCCTGTCTGGAAGGACATGTCATTACTATGGAGAAGAAGATAGTCCTGTCTGGAAGGACATGTCATTACTATGGAGAAGAAGTCAGTCCTGTCTGGAAGGACATGTCATTACTATGGAGACGAAGTCAGTCCTGTCTGGAAGGACATGTCATTACTATGGAGACGAAGTCAGTCCTGTCTGGAAGGACATGTCATTACTATGGAGACGAAGTCAGTCCTGTCTGGAAGGACATGTCATTACTATGGAGAAGAAGATAGTCCTGTCTGGAAGGACATGTCATTACTATGGAGACGAAGTCAGTCCTGTCTGGAAGGACATGTCATTACTATGGAGACGAAGTCAGTCCTGTCTGGAAGGACATGTCATTACTATGGAGACGAAGTCAGTCCTGTCTGGAAGGACATGTCATTACTATGGAGAAGAAGTCAGTCCTGTCTGGAAGGACATGTCATTACTATGGAGAAGAAGTCAGTCCTGTCTGGAAGGACATGTCATTACTATGGAGAAGAAGTCAGTCCTGTCTGGAAGGACATGTCATTACTATGGAGAAGAAGATAGTCCTGTCTGGAAGGACATGTCATTACTATGGAGACGAAGTCAGTCTTGTCTGGAAGGACATGTCATTACTATGGAGAAGAAGTCAGTCCTGTCTGGAAGGACATGTCATTACTATGGAGAAGAAGTCAGTCCTGTCTGGAAGGACATGTCATTACTATGGAGAAGAAGTCAGTCCTGTCTGGAAGGACATGTCATTACTATGGAGACGAAGTCAGTCCTGTCTGGAAGGACATGTCATTACTATGGAGAAGAAGTCAGTCCTGTCTGGAAGGACATGTCATTACTATGGAGAAGAAGATAGTCCTGTCTGGAAGGACATGTCAGACAGAGGAGGAGAGCGACAGAGAGACAGGAGGGACAGAGAGAGGGACAGAGAGACAGAGGAGGAGAGGGACAGAGAGACAGAGGAGGAGAGGGACAGAGAGACAGGGAGGAGAGGGACAGAGAGACAGAGGAGGAGAGGGACAGAGAGACAGGGAGGAGAAGGAGAGAGAGACAGAAGAGGAGAGGGACAGAGAGACAGAGGAGGAGAGGGACAGAGAGACAGAAGAGGAGAGGGACAGAGAGACAGAGGAGGAGAGGGACAGAGAGACAGAGGAGGAGAGGGACAGAGAGACAGAGGAGAGGGACAGAGAGACAGAGGAGGAGAGGGACAGAGAGACAGGGAGGAGAGGGACAGAGGAGGAGAGGGACAGAGAGACAGGGAGGAGAGGGAGAGAGAGACAGAAGAGGAGAGGGACAGAGAGACAGAGGAGGAGAGGGACAGAGAGACAGAGGAGGAGAGGGACAGAGAGACAGAGGAGGAGAGGGACAGAGAGACAGAGGAGGAGAGGGACAGAGAGACAGGGAGGAGAGGGACAGAGAGACAGAGGAGGAGAGGGACAGAGAGACAGGGAGGAGAGGGAGAGAGAGACAGAAGAGGAGAGGGACAGAGAGACAGAGGAGGAGAGGGACAGAGAGACAGAGGAGGAGAGGGACAGAGAGAAAGAGGAGGAGAGGGACAGAGAGACAGAGGAGGAGAGGGACAGAGAGACAGAGGAGGAGAGGGACAGAGAGACAGGGAGGAGAGGGACAGAGAGACAGGGAGGAGAGGGACAGAGAGACAGGGAGGAGAGGGACAGAGAGACAGAGGAGGAGAGGGACAGAGAGACAGGGAGCAGAGCGACAGAGTGACAGAGAGACAGATGTGTCCCAGGCCGACGGGACAGGGATTAGAGGGGGACTGTCATTGTGTCCCAAATGGCACCCTATCCCTATTAAGTGCCCTACTTCTCACCAGGGCCCATAGGGAATAGGGTGCCGTTTGGGACTGAACTAGTGGAACTACATAGAAATCCCATTCTTAACACATTGAAATACAAAACGGTGAGTATTAATGGTGTGTGAAACGTCCAGTAGGGTAATGCCATGCTCTGCAACCAGGACCCACAGGACGATTACCCTGCGTCCCAAATGGCTCCCTAGTCCCCATATAGTGCACTACTGCAGACTAGGGCCCATACGACTCTGGTTAAAAGTAGTGCACTATATAGGGAGTAGGGTGCCATTTTGGGCCCAGTCCACGTCTACCAGCCTACAGATTAAGTCTGTCGAAATAGTGTCTGACACTATGAGCACAAATACTCAGCATTCAATTATCTCTATGCCCTTAGAGTCTGAGAGTAGGATCTTAATTTGATCACAGTGATTCAGGAGAACGTTCCTGAAATGCAGGACATTTTTAAAAATTGAGTGAATTTGAGGTTTAAAAACGGCTTCTAAAGTTTGTAATTTCCACTTTGAAATGACGAAAGCTTTATTTCGGACCCTTATGGAAAATGTATCAACATTTACAAAACTGTCAATGAGTTATAATCCACATAATAATCGTTTCACTACATCCTCAATAACATCTGTTAGAATGTGTATGTGACCAATACAATTAGATTTGATTATAACTCACATTTTCTGTTGCCGCAGGACTATTTTCCTGCTGAAGCAAACTGTCTCAAATTAAGATCCTACATCTGTAATCTGTATCTTAAATTAATGTCTATGTAGGGTTTATTCATGTCTGTGTAGGGTTTATTCATGTCTATGTAGGGTTTATTCATGTCTATGTAGGGTTTATTCATGTCTATGTAGGGTTTATTCATGTCTGTGTAGGGTTTATTCATGTCTGTGTAGGGTTTATTCATGTCTATGTAGGGTTTATTCATGTCTATGTAGGGTTTATTCATGTCTATGTAGGGTTTATTCATGTCTATGTAGGGTTTATTCATGTCTATGTAGGGTTTATTCATGTCTGTGTAGGGTTTATTCATGTCTATGTAGGGTTTATTCATGTCTATGTAGGGTTTATTCATGTCTATGTAGGGTTTATTCATGTCTATGTAGGGTTTATTCATGTCTATGTAGGGTTTATTCATGTCTGTGTAGGGTTTATTCATGTCTATGTAGGGTTTATTCATGTCCATGTAGGGTTTATTCATGTCTATGTAGGGTTTATTCATGTCTATGTAGGGTTTATTCATGTCTATGTAGGGTTTATTCATGTCTATGTAGGGTTTATTCATGTCTATGTAGGGTTTATTCATGTCTATGTAGGGTTTATTCATGTCTATGTAGGGTTTATTCATGTCTATGTAGGGTTTATTCATGTCTATGTAGGGTTTATTCATGTCTATGTAGGGTTTATTCATGTCTATGTAGGGTTTATTCATGTCTATGTAGGGTTTATTCATGTCTATGTAGGGTGTATTCATGTCTATGTAGGGTGTATTCATGTCTATGTAGGGTGTATTCATGTCTATGTAGGGTGTATTAATGTCTATGTAGGGTGTATTCATGTCTATGTAGGGTGTATTCATGTCTATGTATGGCTTAAAGTGGCCACCGGGATTCAAACAACAACAACACAACGCCACTTTGGTAAACAGCTGAGGGATCAGTCTGTAGTGGGTCTACAACGACATAAATATAGGCATCATTAATGTGGTGGGGTCAGGGGTCAGTTACCTCGGTCTATGCTATTGTGGTGCAAATAGAGGTTGATAATTAAATCAATGTGCATAATGTGCTTGAGGGGAGAGAAGGACGTTGACAGCAGATACAAACCATTAGTGTTTTATTCAGTGCCCACTACGGTGGAGGGTGGAGAACATGGCAGGGTGACGTTAGATGGGAGTCTCCGAGGGCCTGTCCTTATAAATGAGTCTCATAGAGCCTGTCCTTATAAATGAGTCTCCGAGGGCCTGTCCTTTATAAATGAGTCTCCTAGGGCCTGTCCTTATAAATGAGTCTCCAAGGGCCTGTCCTTATAAATTAGTCTCCTGGGGCCTGTCCTTATAAATGAGTCTCCTGGAGCCTGTCCTTATAAATGAGTCTCCAAGGGCCTGTCCTTATAAATGAGTCTCCAAGGGCCTGTCCTTATAAATTAGTCTCCTGGGGCCTGTCCTTATAAATGAGTCTCCTAGGGCCTGTCCTTATAAATGAGTCTCCTAGGGCCTGTCCTTATAAATGAGTCTCCTAGGGCCTGTCCTTATAAATGAGTCTCCTAGGGCCTCCTTATAAATGAGGCTGTGTTCACAACCCACTGGGTCTCCTTGGGCCTGTATAAATGAGGCTGTGTTCCTGACCCACTGGGTCTCCTTGGGCCTGTATAATGAGTCTCCTGGGCCTGACCTTATAACTGGGTCTCCTTATTGGGCCTGTTAAATGAGAGCCTGCTTATAAATGTGTCTCAGGGCCTGTCCCACTGGGTCTCCTAGGGCCTGTTAATGAGGCTGTGTTCATACCCACTGGGTCTCCTAGGGCCTGTATAAATGAGGCTGTGTTCACATACCCACTGGGTCTCCTAGGGCCTGTATAATGAGGCTGTGTTCACAACCCACTGGGTCTCCTAGGGCCTGTCCTTATAAATGAGAGGCTGTGTTATAAAAGTCCCACAGGGTCTCCTAGGGCCTGTTAATGAGGCTGTGGTCACAACCCACTGGGTCTCCTAGGGCCTGTTAATGAGGCTGTGTTTACAACCCCAGGGTCTCCTAGGGCCTGTTAATGAGGCTGTGTTCACAACCCACTGGGTCTCCTAGGGCCTGTTAATGAGGCTGTGTTCACAACCCACTGGGTCTCCTAGGGCCTGTTAATGAGGCTGTGGTCACAACCCACTGGGTCTCCTAGGGCCTGTTAATGAGGCTGTGTTCACAACCCACTGGGTCTCCTTGGGCCTGTTAATGAGGCTGTGTTCACAACCCACTGGGTCTCCTAGGGCCTGTTAATGAGGCTGTGGTCACAACCCACTGGGTCTCCTAGGGCCTGTTAATGAGGCTGTGTTTACAACCCACTGGGTCTCCTAGGGCCTGTTAATGAGGCTGTGGTCACAACCCACTGGGTCTCCTAGGGCCTGTTAATGAGGCTGTGTTCACAACCCACTGGGTCTCCTAGGGCCTGTTAATGAGGCTGTGTTCACAACCCACTGGGTCTCCTAGGGCCTGTTAATGAGGCTGTGGTCACAACCCACTGGGTCTCCTAGGGCCTGTTAATGAGGCTGTGTTTACAACCCACTGGGTCTCCTTGGGCCTGTTAATGAGGCTGTGTTCACAACCCACTGGGTCTCCTAGGGCCTGTTAATGAGGCTGTGTTCACAACCCACTGGGTCTCCTAGGGCCTGTTAATGAGGCTGTGTTCACAACCCACTGGGTCTCCTAGGGCCTGTTAATGAGGCTGTGTTCACAACCCACTGGGTCTCCTAGGGCCTGTTAATGAGGCTGTGTTCACAACCCACTGGGTCTCCTAGGGCCTGTTAATGAGGCTGTGTTTACAACCCACTGGGTCTCCTAGGGCCTGTTAATGAGGCTGTGGTCACAACCCACTGGGTCTCCTAGGGCCTGTTAATGAGGCTGTGTTCACAACCCACTGGGTCTCCTAGGGCCTGTTAATGAGGCTGTGTTCACAACCCACTGGGTCTCCTAGGGCCTGTTAATGAGGCTGTGTTCACAACCCACTGGGTCTCCTAGGGCCTGTTAATGAGGCTGTGGTCACAACCCACTGGGTCTCCTAGGGCCTGTTAATGAGGCTGTGTTTACAACCCACTGGGTCTCCTTGGGCCTGTTAATGAGGCTGTGTTCACAACCCACTGGGTCTCCTAGGGCCTGTTAATGAGGCTGTGGTCACAACCCACTGGGTCTCCTAGGCCCTGTTAATGAGGCTGTGTTTACAACCCACAGGGTCTCCTAGGGCCTGTTAATGAGGCTGTGGTCACAACCCACTGGGTCTCCTAGGGCCTGTTAATGAGGCTGTGGAACCCACAGGGTCTCCTAGGGCCTGTCAATGAGGCTGTGTTCAGGCAACCCACTGGGTCTCCTAGGGCCTGTTAATGAGGCTGTGGTCAGGCAACCCACTGGGTCTCCTAGGGCCTGTTAATGAGGCTGTGTTTACAACCCACAGGGTCTCCTGGGCCAGGTTAATGAGGCTGTGTTCACAACCCACTGGGTCTACTAGGCCTGTTAATGAGGCCAGGGTCACAGGACCCACTGGGTCTCCTAGGGCCTGTTAATGAGGCTGTGTTTACAACCCACAGGGTCTCGAACCAGGCTAGGGCCTGTTAATGAGGCTGTGTTGACAACCCACTGGTCCCCTCAGGGTCCTGCTTATTCCCTATGAGGCTGTGGTCACAACCCACTGGGTTCTCCTGGGTAGCCTGTTAATGAGACTTGTACATTTAGAAACCATCTGGGTCTAAACAGGGCCTGTTAATGAGGCTGTGTTCACAACCCACTGGGTCTCCTAGGGCCTGTTAATGAGGCTGTGGTCACAACCCACTGGGTCTCCTAAACAGGGCCTGTTAATGAGGCTGTGTTCACAACCCACTGGGTCTCCTGGGGCCTGTTAATGAGGCTGTGGAACGAGGCAGAATAGCTGGGTCTACTAGGACAGTTCTCATTTTTTATCACGACAGCCAGTCAATGAGGCTGTGGAACCAGGCAGAATAGCTGGGTCTACTAGGACATTTTTTCAATTTCAGGCTGTGGAACCAGGCAGAATAGCTGGGTCTCATTTGGACAGGTCAATGAGGCTGTGAACAGACAACCAGGCAGAGTAAGCTGGGTCAATAACACCTAGAAAAAAAGGACAGGTCAATGAGGCAATGTGGCAACCAGGCAGAATAGCTGGGTCTACAATTTTAGGACAGTGATAAATGAGACTGTGGAACCAGGCAGAATAGCTGGGTCTACTAGGACAGGTAAATCAATAAAGGCTGTAAAACCAGGCAGAATAGCTGGGTCTACTAGGACAGCTCAATGAGGCTGCTCGGAACCTGGCAGAATAGCTGGGTCTACTTGGACAGGTCAATGAGACTGTGGAACCAGGCAGAATAGCTGGGCTTTAGGATGGTCAATGAGGTTGCTGGAACCAGGCAGAATAGCTGGCCATCGACCAGTGAACTGGATAAGGCGGGTCAATGAGGCTGTAGATGACCTGGAGCCACTGGGTCTACTAGGACAGGTCAATGAGGCTGCGGAACCAGGCAGAATAGCTGGGTGGATAGGACAGGTCAATGAGGCTGCGGAACCAGGCAGAATAGCTGGGTCTATTAGGACACGTCAATGAGGCTGTCGAACCAGGCAGAATAGTGCTTGTACCTCAGGTACTGATCCTCATTTGCTGATTGGAGATGTTTACCTCAGTCTGGAAGGAGAGTTTGACAGCCAGACCCTCAAAGCTAGGTCACATCCTAAATGGCTCAGGGTGGTGATGCTATTCGGGCCGGGTATAAAAGCATGCATTTGGTTTTACTTCGTTTAGGACCAGGGCCCGTGCTGGGTTAGCTCGTTTGGAGGTTGGCTGCAGTTGTGCCCACATGGATAAGACTTGTACATTTAGAAACCATCTCTACTTAAACAGTGAGTGGTTAGTCGGGGCTATAGCCTGGCACCCCCATATTCCCTATGTAGGACACATGCCCTCTATTTAAACAGTGAGTGGTTAGTTGGGGCTATCAGCCTGGCACCCTATCTGCCCTATGTGATTACACTACCTCCACATAAACAGTGAGTGGTTAGTTGGGACTATAGCCTGGCACCATATTCCCTATGTAGTACACTACCTCTACTTAAACAGTTAGTGGTTAGTTGGGACTATAGCCTGGCACCCTATTCCCTATGTAGTACACTACCTCTACTTAAACAGTGAGTGGTTAGTCGGGGCTATAGCCTGGCACCCTATTCCCTATGTAGTACACTACCTCTACTTAAACAGTTAGTGGTTAGTTGGGACTATAGCCTGGTACCCTATTCCCTATGTAGTACACTACCTCTACTTAAACAGTGAGTGGTTAGTTGGGGTCCATAACCTGAATAATGGCTGCACAACATTCATCTCATATCAGGGAACTGCTACAACTTGTCTTCAATTAGACATGAAATCCTTTTCACTTCTGTATTGTAATCCCGAAACAATCTGTACCATTTGTTTTCCAAACCTTTTGTTTGCCAAACCTTTGGTTTTTCACATGCAACCGTAATGAATCCATGGCTTCCAATCAACAGTTGGCCAGATGGCGTTTAAAAGCGTTTAAAAACGTTCTCATTTGAAATGATCCTGTGATATTTCTCTACCACATTCCTCACTCTCCTCCTCTGGCCTTCGTTAGAAATAACAGTTTCACTTCTCAGTAATACCTCAACCGACTTCGGGTGTGTCCCAAATACCACCCTATTCCCTATGTAGTGCACTACTTTTGACCAGGGGCCAATAGCACTCTGGTTTTAAAAAAAGTAGTGTACTACATATTGAATAGGGTGCCAGTGGTGCTATAGCTCCTATCGCAGATCTCAGCTTCAAAGAGGATAAAAACGCCCAGTACTCTCCAATCCAGACAGGCAAGACAGATGGGTATTCTGCCCTAGCGAGCAAAAAATGAGTTAATGTCATTTTTTCCCCCCTACATTAAATACATGCTTAATCATTTGGACAAGTATCCTGCCTCTATTGTATTGTGTTCAGGAGATAATGTGGGTCATGTTTGCAGTAACTGTATAAAGTTGCTGTGAAACCAAGGTAAATCAGTTCCACGCTATGAGCAGTTACTCCCTTTTTGATTGGTAGGACAGTATTGTCTGTTTCCTTTAGATTAAAACAACAAATGGCCAACGAGGAATAAGTGCTCTATTTCAATCCTTATCGCAGATGTTCAGCGACGACGTGATTGGATATTTAAAGACAAAATGTTCCTCCACGTTAGCGAACACTGCATTCACGGTAAACGCTTCACATTTCGGCTCAAATCCGTAAATAACCTTTACATTTCTCTGGCGGGATCTGGAAGCCCTAATTCTTGAATACGCAGCAGAGCAACCTCTTTCAGAGCTCATTTTACATCAGGCTACACGCTGGACAGAAAACGAAACCCCAAAATGGCCCCCAGAATCCTTATTACCAGTGCCCTGTTTAACAGAATAGAGGGCTATTGTAGATGCAGCCAATGTTACAGAGACACGAGTTTAGAGAGACTAAAGTTCCTAAAGTTAACCATTCAAGGAAATACGCCTTTTATAGTGTCATTATTCCCATGTCGATCCTAGTAGAAGAAACAGCCGTTATGATTTCATGGTAAACTTCATTGTCACCACAACGTCCTGTGAACCAGCCACTGTTTCTGGCAGCAGGAGGCAAAGAACAACAGAAGCCAAAACCACATCAGGAAGATTATATTTATACAAGAGTCAGAAAGGCAAATAGGCAGGTTGGAGATAGTGAAACAGGCAGGTTGGAGATAGTGAAACAGGCAGGTTGGAGATAGTCAAATAGGCAGGTTGGAGATAGTGAAACAGGCAGGTTGGAGATAGTCAAATAGGCAGGTTGGAGATAGTGAAACAGGCAGGTTGGAGATAGTGAAACAGGCAGGTTGGAGATAGTCAAACAGGCAGGTTGGAGATAGTGAAACAGGCAGGTTGGAGATAGTGAAACAGGCAGGTTGGAGATAGTGAAACAGGCAGGTTGGAGATAGTGAAACAGGCAGGTTGGAGATAGTCAAACAGGCAGGTTGGAGATAGTGAAACAGGCAGGTTGGAGATAGTGAAACAGGCAGGTTGGAGATAGTGAAACAGGCAGGTTGGAGATAGTGAAACAGGCAGGTTGGAGATAGTGAAATAGGCAGGTTGGAGATAGTGAAACAGGCAGGTTGGAGATAGTGAAACAGGCAGGTTGGAGATAGTCAAATAGGCAGGTTGGAGATAGTGAAACAGGCAGGTTGAAGATAGTGAAACAGGCAGGTTGGAGATAGTCAAATAGGCAGGTTGGAGATAGTGAAACAGGCAGGCTGGAGATAGTGAAACAGGCAGGCTGGAGATAGTCAAACAGGCATCTCAGAGACACAACCATCATCATCATCACCCTGCCCAGACCAACCTGTTCTCACCCCTATTTCAGAGACACAAACATCATCAACATCACCCTGCCCAGACCAACCTGTTCTCACCCCTATCTCAGAGACACAAACATCATCAACATCACCCTGCCCAGACCAACCTGTTCTCACCCCTATCTCAGAGACACAAACATCATCAACATCACCCTGCCCAGACCAACCTGTTCTCACCCCTATCTCAGAGACACACCCATATCTCAGAGACACACCCCTATCTCAGAGACACACCCCTATCCCAGAGACACACCCCTATCTCAGAGGCACACCCCTATCTCAGAGACACACCCCTATCTCAGAGACACACCCCTATCTCAGAGACACACCCCTATCCCAGAGACACACCCCTATCTCAGAGACACACCCCTATCTCAGAGACACACCCCTATCCCAGAGACACACCCCTATCCCAGAGACACACCCCTATCCCAGAGACACACCCCTATCTCAGAGACACACCCCTATCCCAGAGACACACCCCTATCCCAGAGACACACCCCTATCTCAGAGACACACCCCTATCTCAGAGACACACCCCTATCCCAGAGACACACCCCTATCCCAGAGACACACCCCTATCTCAGAGACACACCCCTATCCCAGAGACACACCCCTATCCCAGAGACACACCCCTATCTCAGAGACACACCCCTATCTCAGAGACACACCCCTATCTCAGAGACACACCCCTATCCCAGAGACACACCCCTATCTCAGAGACACACCCCTATCCCAGAGACACACCCCTATCTCAGAGACACACCCCTATCCCAGAGACACACCCCTATCCCAGAGACACACCCCTATCTCAGAGACACACCCCTATCCCAGAGACACACCCCTATCTCAGAGACACACCCCTATCTCAGAGACACACCCCTATCTCAGAGACACACCCCTATCCCAGAGACACACCCCTATCCCAGAGACACACCCCTATCTCAGAGACACACCCCATCTCAGAGACACACCCCTATCTCATCTCAGAGACACACCCCTATCCCAGAGACACACCCCTATCCCAGAGACACACCCCTATCTCAGAGACACACTCCTATCTCAGAGACACACCCCTATCTCAGAGACACACCCCTATCTCAGAGACACACCCCTATCTCAGAGACACACCCCTATCCCAGAGACACACCCCTATCCCAGAGACACACCCCTATCCCAGAGACACACCCCTATCTCAGAGACACACCCCTATCTCAGAGACACACCCCTATCTCAGAGACACACCCCTATCTCAGAGACACACCCCTATCCCAGAGACACACCCCTATCCCAGAGACACACCCCTATCCCAGAGACACACCCCTATCTCCAGTGCCTGCACTGCTTTCCGCCACATTTCCTGAAATTGCATCATTTAGTTCCCCTCCGTCGCCCCCACGCTCTTTCAGTAGTTAGATAATGAAGCATATTATTTTTTTCATTGTCTTAACGATGGAAGATTGGTTGGTTTCCAATTTAACTATCCAATTTTTAAAGATAACCGATGAGAAGAATATCGTCCAACCGATGGGGTATCTAACTGCAGCCTACTATGTTACGTCTTGAAATATGCAGACAGACAGATTCAATTAAGTGAAAAATGATTCCTTAGTCGTTCATTTTCTCAAAATCTAAAGGCAGAACCTAGATATGAGCCAATGTCTTAAGTAGTTGAACATGTTCTTACTACAACCTCGTGACAAACTGACACGTTTGAATTTGTCAAAAACGACTTTACATCAAAGGAGTGCCTTTGATTTGACGGCCTGCACATGTGCAGTTCAGCGCTAGACGACCGTCAGACCAGAAGACGTGTTTCTGTGCACGAGTTAAGCTAGCTAACGTTGCCATGACATCGCCTAGAAGCGCGATCGGGGATTTCCATTGGAGAAGCAGTTTCTGCTTATCTTCATACTGTACTGTCTTTGGTAACACGGTGGAGACTCGTGCTTCAGCTTTTACTTTCGGTTTCGTCCAACAGTTTTAAACATCTGTAAAAAAAAACTATATTGTTTGTTATTGAAACTATATGTCCCGGTGATTTAGATGGTACAATGATTCCCTACACTAGTTTTCTCACAAACTGAAATTGAGTGAACTGTGTAGAATTTTTTAGCAACCAGGAAATGACAACAACTAGATAAAATAAAGTCAAAACTGTATTCCCTTTTTGACAATAGAAGCCGGGCCTGGCGGGAGAAATCCATTTCACAGCCAATCACAACACTGGGCGGGAGAAATCCATTTCACAGCCAATCACAACACGGGCGGGAGAAATCCATTTCACAGCCAATCACAACACGGGCGGGGTAAGTGATATTGTGAAACATCATTCCACTGTTAATGCAGATACATTATGGATGCATTGCTGAGTGCCTGGACACAGCCCTTAGCCGTGGTATATTGGCCACATACCACAAACCCCAGAGGTGCCTTATTGCAATTATAAACTGGACAGCAACGTAATTAGAGCAGCAAAAATACATGTTTTGTCATTTTGTAAACGTTCTGATATACCACGGCTGTCAGCCAATCAGCATTCAGGGCTGGAACCACCCAGGTTATAACATGCATTAAATGAACATAGAGTAGTCAACAACATTAAAGGACAGAAACAAGGGTTAGACAAATCAATAGTGTACTGGAGGTGCAGGGAGAAAACTGGCCACACACATACATCAACATCTGACACATTTACTAAGATCCTATTTTTCACAAGATGTATCACATCAAATGTACGGAAACACTACGAGGGAGTATTGACTAAAAGGGTAAAGACACTCATTAGAATGAAAATAGGATGCAGCAACTAGGAAGTGGCAGCATCTTGTATGAATGACGTGTTGCTGTAAATGCACTCATCTGATCACCAGCTACTTGAAGAAGTCTTTGTGGGAGAAGAACATAACGATGGATATGGATAATTGGTCCGGGCCCGGGTCCAAATCCATATCCCTTTTAATACCACACATTGTTGTTTCTTTAGGTTCAATCAGTTGTTCTGCCGCTGAGCAAGGCATTTAAGGCACCCCCCAGTTAAGGCATCCCCCCAGTTAAGGCATCCCCCTCCCCCCCCCTCCGCACCTCTCTGATTCAGAAGGGTTGGGTTAAATGCGGAAGAAACATGCTAGTGTGCTAGTGAGTTAGTGTGCTAGTGAGCTAGTGTGCTAGTGAGTTAGTGTGCTAGTGTGCTAGTGAAGTGTGCTAGTGAGCTAGTGTGCTAGTGAGCTAGTGTGCTAGTGTGCTAGTGTGCTAGTGTGCTAGTGAGCTGGTGTGCTAGTGAGCTGGTGTGCTAGTGAGCTAGTGTGCTAGTGAGCTAGTGAGCAAGTAAGCTGGTGTACTAGTGAGCTAGTGAGCTAGTGTGCTAGTGAGCTAGTGTGCTAGTGAGCTAGTGTGTTAGTGTGCTAGCTAGTGAGCTAGTGTGCTAGTGTGCTAGTGAGCTAGTGTGCTAGTGAGCTAGTGAGCTAGTGTGCTAGTGAGCTAGTGAGCTAGTGTGCTAGTGAGCTAGTGTGCTAGTGAGCTAGTGTGTTAGTGTGCTAGTGTGCTAGTGAGCTAGTGTGCTAGTGTGCTAGTGAGCTAGTGTGCTAGTGAGCTAGTGAGCTAGTGTGCTAGTGTGCTAGTGAGCTAGTGAGCTAGTGTGCTAGTGAGCTAGTGAGCTAGTGTGCTAGTGAGCTAGTGTGCTAGTGTGCTAGTGAGCTAGTGTGCTAGTGTGCTAGTGAGCTAGTGAGCTAGTGTGTTAGTGTGCTAGTGAGCTAGTGAGCTAGTGTGCTAGTGAGCTAGTGAGCTAGTGTGTTAGTGAGCTAGTGAGCTAGTGTGTTAGTGAGCTAGTGAGCTAGTGTGTTAGTGAGCTAGTGAGCTAGTGTGTTAGTGAGCTAGTGAGCTAGTGTGCATATTAGAACTGTCTGTGTCTCAAATGGCACCCTAGTCCCTATTTTGCACAATGGTGGGAGGTTCTCATCAAAACTCTCGCACAATCTAGGAAATAGGGTGCCATGTCTTCACCGCTTCAGCAGAAACGGCCTTCGACCCCTTTCTCTAACCACCAAAGAAGAAGAAGATAAAGGAAGTAAGAAAACACTGGAAGAAGAAGAAGTCTATTTCTACTGAAGAAGTCAACGAATAGTAGGACCTGTTCTGCATAGAGAAATAGACAATTTCCCCCCGACACCCAATTAGTGATGCAGGGAACCAAAATAAAACTGACAACAAAGGAAAAAGATCTAAACCAATCTCTGAGATATTCCCCTGATTACCAGCAGCTCGCTATAGAATAATGACTCTCAGGTAGAGAGGAGACAGAGATCAGACGTCAATCTCACGCCAGCAGGCAGTACTCCAATTGGAGAAGAGAGAACTAGATAGCACAGGCAGTCATTAGAAAGAGAGAGAGAGAGAGAGAGAGAGAGAGAGAGAGAAAAGAGAGAGAAGAACTAGAAGATTTCTACAGAGAAGTCAAGAGAGAGAGTAGAGAGAGAGACCTGTTCTGCAGAGAGAAGAGACAAGAGAGAGAGACCAATTAGTGATGCAGGGAACCAAGATAAGACTGAGAGAGAGAGAGAGAGAGACAGAGAGAGACAGAGATTACCAGCAGAGAGCTAGAGAATAATGACTCTCAGGTAGAGAGAGAGACAGAGATCAGACAGAGTCAATCTCAGAGACAGCAGGCAGAGAGAGACAGAGAGAGAGAGAGAGACTAGATAGCACAGGCAGAGAGAGAGAGAGAGAGAGAGAGAGAGAGAGAGAGCTCTTAGAGCGTTCACAGTCTGTCCAACTGACACCTCTATCAGATCACAGAAAAATCACACTCTACTTGAACAGAGCTATGCTCAATCATGAGGCATCAAAGCTAAAGGAACTGAATAATATTAAGTAATGCTATAGGTGGAAGGAAAGTAGTGTGGAAATCTGCCACAAAACCATTAGGCAACAACAAATTCAATCCCTTCTAGACAATTTCCTCGTCAAAAGGTGTAAACGTGGCCTCAGAAAACCTAAACAGTATATTTGACCGATCGGCTTCCCTATCAAATCACTTCCCTATCAAATCACTTCCCTATCAAACCACTTCCCTATCAAATCACTTCCCTATCAAATCACTTCCCTATCAAACCACTTCCCTATCAAACCACTTCCCTATCAAATCACTTCCCTATCAAATCACTTCCCTATCAAATCACTTCCCTATCAAATCACTTCCCTATCAAATCATTTCCCTATCAAACCACTTCCCTATCAAATCACGACCCTATCAAATCACTTCCCTATCAAATCACTTCCCTATCAAATCACTTCCCTATCAAATCACTTCCCTATCAAATCACTTCCCTATCAAATCACGTCCCTATCAAATCACGTCCCTATCAAATCACTTCCCTATCAAATCACGTCCCTATCACATCACTCACTAACCACTGCTGGAGCAAGACTCACTAACCACTGACCACTGCTGGAGCAAGACTCACTAACCACCGCTGGAGCAAGACCCACTAACCACTGCTGGAGCAAGACCCACTGACCACCGCTGGAGCAAGACTCACAAACCACTGCTGGAGCAAGACCCACTAACCACTGCTGGAGCAAGACTCACTAACCACTGACTACTGCTGGAGCAAGACTCACTAACCACTGCTGGAGCAAGACTCACTAACCACTGACCACTGCTGGAGCAAGACTCACTAACCACTGACTACTGCTGGAGCAAGACTCACTAACCACTGACCACTGCTGGAGCAAGACCCACTAACCACTGACTACTGCTGGAGCAAGACTCACTAACCACTGCTGGAGCAAGACCCACTAACCACTGACTACTGCTGGAGCAAGACTCACTAACCACTGACCACTGCTGGAGCAAGACTCACTAACCACTGCTGGAGCAAGACTCACTAACCACTGACCACTGCTGGAGCAAGACTCACTAACCACTGCTGGAGCAAGACTCACTAACCACTACTGGAGCAAGACTCACTAACCACTGCTGGAGCAAGACTCACTAACCACTGACCACTGCTGGAGCAAGACTCACTAACCACTGACTACTGCTGGAGCAAGACTCACTAACCACTGACCACTGCTGGAGCAAGACTCACTAACCACTGCTGGAGCAAGACCCACTAACCACTGACCACTGCTGGAGCAAGACTCACTAACCACTGCTGGAGCAAGACTCACTAACCACTACTGGAGCAAGACTCACTAACCACTGCTGGAGCAAGACTCACTAACCACTGACCACTGCTGGAGCAAGACTCACTAACCACTGACTACTGCTGGAGCAAGACTCACTAACCACTGACCACTGCTGGAGCAAGACTCACTAACCAATGCTGGAGCAAGACCCACTAACCACTGCTGGAGCAAGACCCACTAACCACTGACCACTGCTGGAGCAAGACTCACTAACCACTGACCACTGCTGGAGCAAGACCCACTAACCACTGACTACTGCTGGAGCAAGACTCACTAACCACTGCTGGAGCAAGACTCACTAACCACTGACTACTGCTGGAGCAAGACTCACTAACCACTGCTGGAGCAAGACTCACTAACCACTGCTGGAGCAAGACTCACTAACCACTGACCACTGCTGGAGCAAGACTCACTAACCACTGCTGGAGCAAGACTCACTAACCACTACTGGAGCAAGACTCACTAACCACTGCTGGAGCAAGACTCACACCAACCACTGCTGGAGCAAGACTCACTAACCACTGACTACTGCTGGAGCAAGACTCACTAACCACTGACCACTGCTGGAGCAAGACTCACTAACCACTGGAGCAAGACCCACTAACCACTGCTGGAGCAAGACTCACTAACCACTGACTACTGCTGGAGCAAGACTCACTAACCACTGACCACTGCTGGAGCAAGACCCACTAACCACTGACTACTGCTGGAGCAAGACTCACTAACCACTGCTGGAGCAAGACCCACTAACCACTGCTGGAGCAAGACTCACTAACCACTGACCACTGCTGGAGCAAGACTCACTAACCACTGCTGGAGCAAGACTCACTAACCACTGACCACTGCTGGAGCAAGACTCACTAACCACTGCAAGACAAGACTCACTAACCACTACTGGAGCAAGACTCACTAACCACTGCTGGAGCAAGACTCACTAACCACTGACCACTGCTGGAGCAAGACTCACTAACCACCACTGCTGGAGCAAGACTCACTAACCACTGACCACTGCTGGAGCAAGACTCACTAACCACTGCTGGAGCAAGACCCACTAACCACTGCTGGAGCAAGACTCACTAACCACTGCTGGAGCAAGACCCACTAACCACTGCTGGAGCAAGACCCACTAACCACTGCTGGAGCAAGACTCACAAACCACTGCTGGAGCAAGACTCACTAACCACTGACTACTGCTGGACCAAGACTCACTAACCACTGACCACTGCTGGAGCAAGACCCACTAACCACTGCTGGAGCAAGACTCACTAACCACTGACTACTGCTGGACCAAGACTCACTAACCACTGACTACTGCTGGAGCAAGACTCACTAACCACTGCTGGAGCAAGACTCACTAACCACTGACTACTGCTGGAGCAAGACTCACTAACCACTGACCACTGCTGGAGCAAGACCCACTAACCACTGCTGGAGCAAGACTCACTAACCACTGACTACTGCTGGAGCAAGACTCACTAACCACTGACTACTGCTGGAGCAAGACCCACTAACCACTGCTGGAGCAAGACCCACTAACCACTGACTACTGCTGGAGCAAGACTCACTAACCACTGCTGGAGCAAGACTCACTAACCACTGACCACTGCTGGAGCAAGACTCACTAACCACTGCTGGAGCAAGACTCACTAACCACTGACTACTGCTGGAGCAAGACTCACTAACCACTGCTGGAGCAAGACCCACTAACCACTGACTACTGCTGGAGCAAGACTCACTAACCACTGACCACTGCTGGAGCAAGACTCACTAACCACTGACTACTGCTGGAGCAAGACTCACTAACCACTGACTACTGCTGGAGCAAGACTCACTAACCACTGACTACTGCTGGAGCAAGACTCACTAACCACTGACTACTGCTGGAGCAAGACTCACTAACCACTGACCACTGCTGGAGCAAGACTCACTAACCACTGCTGGAGCAAGACCCACTAACCACTGCTGGAGCAAGACTCACTAACCACTGCTGGAGCAAGACCCACTAACCACTGCTGGAGCAAGACCCACTAACCAATGCTGGAGCAAAACGCACAAACCACTGCTGGAGCAAGACCCACTAACCACTGACTGCTGGAGCAAGACTCACTAACCACTAACCACTGCTGGAGCAAGACCCACTAACCACTGCTGGAGCAAGACTCACTAACCACTGACTACTGCTGGACCAAGACTCACTAACCACTGACTACTGCTGGAGCAAGACTCACTAACCACTGCTGGAGCAAGACTCACTAACCACTGACTACTGCTGGAGCAAGACTCACTAACCACTGACCACTGCTGGAGCAAGACCCACTAAACCACTGCTGGAGCAAGACTCACTAACCACTGACTACTGCTGGAGCAAGACTCACTAACCACTGACACTGCTGGAGCAAGACCCACTAACCACTGCTGGAGCAAGACCACTAACCACTGACTACTGCTGGAGCAAGACTCACTAACCACTGCTGCAGCAAGACTCACTAACCACTGACCACTGCTGGAGCAAGACTCACTAACCACTGCTGGAGCAAGACTCACTAACCACTGACTACTGCTGGAGCAAGACTCACTAACCACTGCTGGAGCAAGACCCACTAACCACCTACTGCTGGAGCAAGACTCACTAACCAACCACTGCTGGAGCAAGACTCACTAACCACTGCTGGAGCAAGACTCACTAACCACTGACTACTGCTGGAGCAAGACTCACTAACCACTGACTACTGCTGGAGCAAGACTCACTAACCACTGACTACTGCTGGACCAAGACTCACTAACCACTGACTACTGCTGGAGCAAGACTCACTAACCACTGACTACTGCTGGAGCAAGACTCACTAACCACTGCTGGAGCAAGACTCACTAACCACTGACTACTGCTGGAGCAAGACTCACTAACCACTGCTGAAGCAAGACCCACTAACCACTGCTGGAGCAAGACTCACTAACCACTGCTGGAGCAAGACCCACTAACCACTGCTGGAGCAAGACCCACTAACCACTGCTGGAGCAAGACTCACTAACCACTGCTGGAGCAAGACTCACAAACCACTGCTGGAGCAAGACCCACTAACCACTGCTGGAGCAAGACTCACTAACCACTGACTACTGCTGGACCAAGACTCACTAACCACACTGCTGGAGCAAGACCCACTAACCACTGACCACTGCTGGACCAAGACCCATAGACCACTGCTGGGAAAGACCCACTAACCACTGACTACTGCTGAATCAAGACTCACTAACCACTGACTACTGTCAGAGGAGAGATGGAGCAAGACTCACTAACCACTGACTACTGCTGGAGCAAGACTCACTAACCACTGGAGCAAGACCCACTAACCACTGACTACTGCTGGAGCAAGACTCACTAACCACTGCTGGAGCAAGACTCACTAACCACTGACTACTGCTGAGCAAGACTCACTAACCACTGACTACTGCTGGAGCAAGACTCACTAACCACTGCTGGAAGCAAGACCACTGACTACTGCTGGAGCAAGACTCACTACCCACTGCTGGAGCAAGACTCACTAACAACTGACTACTGCTGAAGCAAGACTCACTAACCACTGACTACTGCTGGAGCAAGACTCACTAACCACTGACCACTGCTGGAGCAAGACCCACTAACCACTGCTGGAGCAAGACTCACTAACCACTGACTACTGCTGGAGCAAGACTCACTAACCACTGCTGGAGCAAGACCCACTAACCACTGCTGGAGCAAGACTCACTAACCACTGACTACTGCTGAAGCAAGACCCACTAACCACTGCTGGAGCAAGACCCACTAACCACTGCTGGAGCAAGACCCACTAACCACTGCTGGAGCAAGACCCACTAACCACTGCTGGAGCAAGACTCACTAACCACTGCTGGAGCAAGTTGTGTCACCACTGCTGAAGCAAGACCCACTAACCACTGCTGGAGCAAGACCCACTAACCACTGCTGGAGCAAGACTCACTAACCACTGCTGGAGCAAGACTCCTAACCACTGCTGAAGCAAGACCCACTAACCACTGCTGGAGCAAGACCCACTAACCACTGCTGGAGCAAGACTCACTAACCACTGCTGGAGCAAGACTCACTAACCACTGACTACTGCTGGAGCAAGACTCACTAACCACTGCTGGAGGAGAATAGAGGAAAGAGTGAGAGGATGGAGGGAGAAACAGGGAGAGAAGGATAGAGTCAGAGAAGAAGAGAGAGGATGGAGGGAGAAACATGAAGAGAGAAGGATAGAGTCAGAGGAAAGAAAGAGGATGGAGGGAGAAACAGGAAGAGAGAAGGATAGAGTCAGAGGGAAGAGCAGGAAAGCCTGAGAAGGTTAGAGTCAGAGGAGAAGAGAGGTAGAGAGTGGATGGAGGGAGAAACAGGAAGAGAGAAGGATAGCCTCAGTGGTTAGAAGAGAAGAAAGAGAGAGGATGGAGGGGAAACAGGAAGAGAGAAGGATAGAGTCAGAGGAGTGGAAGAAGAAAGAGAGGATGGAGGGAGCCAGTGGAAGAGTGAAGGAGAGTCAGAGGAGAAACAGGGAGTAGCCTAGTGGTCAGAGGAGAAGAGATGAAAGGAGAGGATGGAGTGGAGAAACAGGTGAGAAGGATAGAGTCAGGAAGAAGAGTGGTTAGAGAGAGAGGATGGCAGGAGCCAGGGTTAGAAGGATAGGAGGCAGGTAGAGAGTGGTTGGAGGGAGGACGGGAAGAAAGAAGGATAGAGTCAGAGAAGAAGAGAGAAGAGGAGGATGGAGGGAGAAACAGGAAGAGAGAAGGATAGAGTCAGAGAAGAAGAGAGGTAGAGTGGAGGGGAAGAGAGGTAGGAGTGGAAACAGGAAGAGAGTGATAGAGGCAGGTAGCCTAGTGGTTAGAGTGTAGGAGAGGTAGAGGAGTGGAGAGTGAAACAGGAAGAGAGAAGGATAGGTTAGAGGAGAAGAGAGGAGAAAGAGAGAGGATGGAGGGAGAAACAGTGGTTAGAAGGATAGTCAGAGAAGAAGAGAGGAGTGGTTAGAGGATGGAGGGAAACAGGAAGGTAGCCTAGTGGATAGAGTCAGGGAAGCAGGGTAGCCTAGTGGTTAGAGTGTAGGAAAGTCGGAGGGAAAGAGAGAGGTGGTTAGAGAAGTCAGAGAAGGAGGAGAGAGAGGATGGAGGGAGTGGAAGAGAGAAGGATAGAGTCAGAGGTAGAAGAGTGGTTAGAGGATGGAGGGAGAAACAGGAAGAGAGAAGGATAGTCAGAGGAGATGAGAAGAGTGAGAGAGGATGGAGGCAGGGAGTAGCAGGAAGAGAGTGGATAGAGTGGAGGAGAAGCAGAGATGAGAAGTTAGAAGCCTAGTGGTTAGAGATGGAAGGGAGGATAAGTCAGGGTAGCCCAGGATGGAGGAGGTTAGAGTGAGTCAGAGGACAAGAGGCAGAGAGAGAAACAGGGTTAGAAGGATAGAGTCAGAGAAGGAGAGCAGGGTAGAAACAGTGGTTAGAGGTGTAGGGAAACAGGAAGGAGTAGGATAGTGGTCAGAGGAGAAACAGGAAGCAGGGTAGCCAGTGGAAGAGAGGAGGGAGAGAGGATGGAGGGAGAAACAGTGGAAGAGAGAAGGATAGAGTCAGCGAAGAAGGAGGAGAAGAGAGAGTAACAGGAAGGAGAAGGTAGAGTCAGAAAACATGAAGCTGAGAAGGATACAAGTCAGAGAAGAAGCCCCTGAAGAGAGAGGATGGAAGGAGAAACAGGAAGAGAGAAGGATAGAGTCAGCGAAAATAAGAATTTGAGAGAAACAGGAAGAGAGAAGGATAGAGTCAGAGGAGAAACAGGAAGAGAGAAGGATAGAGTCAGAGAGAAGAGAAGAGAGAGAGAAACAGGAAGAAGAGAAGGATAGAGTCAGAGAAGAAGAGAGGATGGAGTGAAAACAGGAAAGAGAAGGATAGAGTCTGAGAAGAAAGAAAAGAGCATAAACAGGAAGAGAGAAGGATAGAGTCAGAAAAGAAAGGATTTAAATGAGAAACAGGAAGAGTCAAGGATAGAGTCAGAGAAGAAGAGAAGAGAAGAGGATGGAGGGAGAAACAGGAACACCAGAGGATAGAGTCGGAGGAGATCACAGGATTGACTGAGGATGGAGGGAGAAACAGGAAGAGAGAAGGATAGTCAGAGAAGAGAGACAAGATGAGAGAACCAGGCTGTGGCTCTAAAGTCATAAAGCAGAGCAAGAGAGAGGATGGAGGGAGAAACAGGAAGAGAGAAGGATAGAGTCAGAGAAGAAGAGAGGAGAAGAGAGAGGATGGAGGGAGAAACAGGAAGAGAGAAGGATAGAGTCAGAGAAGAAGAGAGGAAAGAGAGAGGATGGAGGGAGAAACAGGAAGAGAGAAGGATAGAGTCAGAGAAGAAGAGAGGAAAGAGAGAGGATGGAGGGAGAAACAGGAAGAGAGAAGGATAGAGTCGGAGGAGAAGAGAGGAAAGAGAGAGGATGGAGGGAGAAACAGGAAGAGAGAAGGATAGAGTCAGAGAAGAAGAGAGGAGGAGAGAGAGGATGGAGGGAGAAACAGGAAGAGAGAAGGATAGAGTCAGAGAGAAGAGAGGAAAGAGAGAGGATGGAGGGAGAAACAGGAAGAGAGAAGGATAGAGTCAGAGAAGAAGAGAGGAAAGAGAGAGGATGGAGGGAGAAACAGGAAGAGAGAAGGATAGAGTCAGAGGAGAAGAGAGGAAAGAGAGAGGATGGAGGGAGAAACAGGAAGAGAGAAGGATAGAGTCAGAGAAGAAGAGAGGAGAAGAGAGAGAAACAGGAAGAGAGAAGGATAGAGTCAGAGAAGAAGAGAGGAAGAGAGAGAGGATGGAGGGAGAAACAGGAAGAGAGAAGGATAGAGTCAGAGAAGAAGAGAGGAGAGAGAGAGAGAAACAGGAAGAGAAATGAAACAGAGAGGACGGTAATAAGATACTAATGCCAATATGACAAATAGTGTTTTCTTCAGGTTGTCTAATAGCTTCAGTACAATGTCTCATCTTTACTCTTCAGCAAGAACAAATATCTCCGGCCAGGGCCTTTTGACATGAGCTCTGAGATATTTCCTCGTCTGTGGTGTTGTGTCACAGAGATGTGTATATTACATTGTCATGCCTGTGTCTCTGGCTCCTCCAGAGAAGTTGTTATTAGATGAGTCTATCTGGCAGCCCCATCTGGTAACCCTGATCGTGTAATGGCTGTCCTGGTAACCCTGAGCGTGAATGGCTGTCCTGGTAACCCTGAGGGTGTAATGGCTGTCCTCAGGTTGTCACCACATAAACAAACATCAACACAACATTTTAATTTGTTTCTAGAGTTGTGATGACTTGCATTTTAATGAAACGACACTCAGAGCAGAGATGATTTCTCAAGTTCAATAGACGATGAGTGAATGGCTGGCTGTTATTGGCCCTTACAGAGAAGGGGTTGACCTCCCTGCCCTTCAAGATGCCCTCAACAACAGATGCATCACTGCTTTGTTACACTCAGTGGTGAGGGTAGCCTAGTGGTTAGAAAGACGGTAGGGAGCCTAGTGGTTAGAGTGTAGAGGTGGCAGGGTAGCCTAGTGGTTAGAGTGTAGGGACGGCAGGGTAGCCTAGTGGTTAGAGTGTAGGACGGAGGTAGCCTAGTGGTTAGAGGTAGAGGTGGCAGGGTAGCCTGAGTGGTTAGAGTGTAGGGACGGCAAGGTAGCCTAGTGGTTAGAGTGTAGAGGTGGCAGGGTAGCCTAGTGGTTAGCTTTAGAGGTGGCAGGGTAGCCTAGTGGTTAGAGTGTAGGGACGGCAGGGTAGCCTAGTGGTTTGAGGGACGGCAGGGTAGCCTAGTGGTTAGAGTGTAGGGACGGTAGGGTCTAGTGGTTAGAGTGTAGGGACGGCAGGGTAGCCTAGTGGTTAGAGGTAGGGGCGGCAGGGAGTTTTGGTTAGAGTGTAGGGAAGAAGGGTAGCTGTAGTGGTTGACATCGGAGGGACGACTGTAGGCTAGTGGTTCAGAAGTGGGGTGACTCAGGGGTAGCCTAGTGGTTAGAGTGAAGGTGGCAGGGTAGCCTAGTGGTCAGAGTGTGAGTTGGAGGGAGCTAGTGGTTAGAGTGTTGGGACGGAGGGTAGCCGGAAAGTGGTTAGAGTGTAGGGACGGCAGGGTAGCCTAGTGGTTAGAGTGTAGGGGCAGGTAGCCTAGGGTCACAGTGTAGGGACGGCAGGGTAGCCAGTGGTGAGAGAGAGGGAGAAAGGGTAGCCAGTGGTTAGGTGGAGGGACGGCAGGGTAGCCTAGTGGTTAGAGTCTTTTCAAAATGGACTGGCAGGGTAGCCTAGTGGTTAGAGGTAGAGGTGGCAGGGTAGCCAGTGGTTAGGTGTAGAGGTGGCAGGGAGCTTCCTAGTGGTCAGAGTGTAGGGCAGGGTAGCCTAGTGGTTGGATGTAGGGACGGCAGGTAGAAAGTGGTTAGCAGTGGAGGGAAGGTAAAGTGGAGAGGTAGGGCGGCAGGGTAGCCTAGTGGTTAGAGTGGAGGGGCGGCAGTAGCCTAGTGGTTAGGTGTAGAGGTGGCAGGGTAGCCTAGTGGTTAGAGTGTAGGGACGGCAGGTAGCCTAGTGGTTAGAGTGTAGGGGCGGCAGGGTAGCCTAGTGGTTAGAGTGTAGGGGCAGGCAGGTAGCCTAGTGGGGTTAGAGTGGAGGGACGGCACTGCCTGGTGGTTAGAGTGTAGGGGGCAGGTAGCCTAGTGGTTAGAGTGTAGGGACGGCAGGTAGCCTAGTGGTTCACAGTGGAGGGACGGCACTGTGGGGTCACAGTGGGGGACGGCAGGGTAGTGGGGTCACAGTGGGAACAGGTGGCCCAGTGGGGTCACAGTGGGGACGGTACTGTGGGGTCACAGTGGTTAACGGCTGTGGGGTCACAGTGGGGGAACGGTACTGTGGGGTCACAGTGGGGAACGGTAGCCTGTGGGGTCACAGTGTAGGGACGGTACTGTGGGGTCACAGTGGGGGACTGCAGGTACTGTGGGGTCACAGTGGGTAACGGCACTAGCCTAGTGGTCACAGTGGGGAACGGCACTGTGGGGTCACAGTGGGGACGGCACTGTGGGGTCACAGTGGGGAACGGCACTGTGGGGTCACAGTGGAGGGAAGGGTACTGTGGGGTCACAGTGGAGGGACGGCAGGTAGCTGTGGGGTCACAGTGGGGGACGGCAGGGTAGCCTAGTGGTCACAGTGGGGGACTGCACTAGTGGGGTCACAGTGGGGACGTACTGTGGGGTCACAGTGGTTAACGGTAGGGACTGTGGGGTCACAGTGGTTAGAGTGTAGGGGCGGCAGCGTAGCCTAGTGGTTAGAGTCACAGTGGGGAAGGTAGCCTAGTGGGGTCACAGTGGAGGGGAGGCACGGTACTGTGGGGGTTGGACTAGTAACCGGAAGTTTGCAAGTTCAAACCAGAGCTGACAAGGTACAAATCTGTCGTTCTGGGTGAACAGGCAGTTAACCCACTGTGGGGTCATTGAAAATAAGAATTGGGTTCACAGTGGGGACTTGCCTGGTTAACTGTGGGGTCAAGTAAAAAAACACACATCAAGTTAACTGTGGGGAAAAGAGCATAAATACTGTTTATCTCTGCAGGGTCACAACAACCTTTGTCACTTGTGAGACTGGCACAAAGTGTTGCCATGGCTACTCGGCACTGTGGGGTCACAGTGGGGAATCACAACTGTGGGGTCACAGTGGAGAATACTGTGGGGTCACAGTAGTAGACTACAAGATGTCATAACCCTGCTGGGGTCAAAGCATGCAGAGCAAGACCCACTGTGGGGTCACAGTGGGGAACGGTACTGTGGGGTCACTGTGGGGAACGGTACTGTGGGGTCACAGTGGGGAACAGTACTGTGGGTAACGGTACTGTGGGGTCACAGTGGGGAACAGTACTGTGGGTAACGGTACTGTGGGGTCACAGTGGGGAACAGTACTGTGGGTAACGGTACTGTGGGGTCACTGTGGGAACGGTACTGTGGGGTCACAGTGGGGAACGGTACTGTGGGTCACTGTGGGTAACGGTACTGTGGGGTCACAGTGGGGAACGGTACTGTGGGGTCACTGTGGGTAACGGTACTGTGGGGTCACAGTGGGGAACGGTACTGTGGGGTCACAGTGGGGAACGGTACTGTGGGGTCACAGTGGGGAACGGTACTGTGGGTAACGGTACTGTGGGGTCACTGGGGGTAACGGTACTGTGGGGTCACAGTGGGGAACAGTACTGTGGGTAACGGTACTGTGGGGTCACAGTGGGGAACGGTACTGTGGGGTCACTGTGGGGAACGGTACTGTGGGGTCACAGTGGGGAACGGTACTGTGGGGTCACTGTGGGTAACGGTACTGTGGGGTCACAGTGGGGAACGGTACTGTGGGGTCACTGTGGGTAACGGTACTGTGGGGTCACTGTGGGTAACGGTACTGTGGGGTCACAGTGGGGAACGGTACTGTGGGGTCACTGTGGGTAACGGTACTGTGGGGTCACAGTGGGGAACGGTACTGTGGGTAACGGTACTGTGGGGTCACTGTGGGGAACAGTACTGTGGGTAACGGTACTGTGGGGTCACAGTGGGGAACAGTACTGTGGGTAACGGTACTGTGGGGTCACTGTGGGGAACAGTACTGTGGGTAACGGTACTGTGGGGTCACTGTGGGGAACAGTACTGTGGGTAACGGTACTGTGGGGAACGGTACTGTGGGGTCACAGCGGGGAACGGTACTGTGGGGTCACAGGTTACTACTGCAGCTCCTTGAAAGCACTGGTGGCAGAGTGCCTGTGTTCAACCGCAAAGGCCTGTTTAGAGCCGCAGGATCGACGGATAGGTGTGTGTGTGTGTGTGTGTGTGTGTGTGTGTGTGTGTGTGTGTGTGTGTGTGTGTGTGTGTGTGTGTGTGTAGATAGGCAAATCAAGGTCGTAAAGAAGAGCCACTTCCCCATCCCCCACAAGGCACCATGGTGATTAGAGGACAGCGTCCTCCTGTGAGGGCCTCCACCACGTGATATGTTGCCCCCTGCCTACCCTCCTGCATCTCTCTCTTTCTCCTTCCCTCCCTACCTACCTGTCTGTCTTCCTGTCTCCCTGTCCATGCCTCTCTGTCTAACTGCCTGCCTACCCTCTGCATGCCTCTCTTTCTAACTGTCTGCCTACCTGTCTGTCTTCCCTGCCTGCCTGTCTCCCTGTCTGCATGCCTCTCTGTCTAACTGCCTGCCTACCCTTGCATCTCTCTCTTTCTCCTTCCCTCCCTACCTGTCTGTCTTCCTGTCTGCCTGCCTGTCTCCCTGTCTGCATGCCTCTCTGTCTAACTGCCTGCCTACCCTCCTGCATCTAACTCCTCCTTCCCTCCCTACCTGTCTGTCTTCCTGTCTGCCTGCCTGTCTCCCTGTCTGCATGCCTCTCTGTCTAACTGCCTGCCTACCCTCCTGCATCTCTCTCTTTCTCCTTCCCTCCCTACCTGCCTGTCTCCCTGTCTGCCTGCCTGTCTCCCTGTCTGCCTACCCTCCTGCATCTCTCTCTTTCTCCTTCCCTCCCTACCTGTCTGTCTTCCTCTCTGCCTGCCTGTCTCCCTGTCTGCATGCCTCTCTGTCTAACTGCCTGTTTGTCTGCATGCCTCTCTGTCTACCTGCCTGTCTCCCTCCCTGCCTGCCTGTCTCCCTGTCTGCCTACCTCTCTGTCTAACTGCCTGTTTGTCTGCATGCCTCTCTGTCTAACTGCCTGTTTATCTGCATGCCTCTCTGTCTAACTGCCTGTTTGTCTGCATGCCTCTCTGTCTAACTGCCTGTTTGTCTGCCTGCCTCTCTGTCTAACTGCCTGTTTGTCTGCCTCTCTGTCTAATGGCCTGTCTGCCTGCCTGTCTCCCTGTCTGCCTGCCTGTCTGCATGCCTCTCTGTCTAACTGTCTGCCTGCCTGTCTCCCTCCCTGCCTGTATGTGTAACACAAGCCCTAGAGACCCAGAGGACTATAGCCTATACCATGACGGTGACACTGTCACAGTCAACTGACTCCCCTTGAGAATCAAGACTGTAGGAAACAGACTCCCAGGTCTAAAGTAGTGCACTATATATATAGGGAATAGGGTGCCATAGGGCCCAGGTCTAAAGTAGTGCACTATATATAGGGAATAGGGCCCAGGTCTAAAGTAGTGCACTATATATAGGGAATAGTGCACTATTTGGGAGACAGATGATATCTGCCAGTTGCTGTAGGTTAATCCAGTAGGTTATAGCAGAAATAACTACCACCTCTTTTTCCCTATGTGACCTCTCATTCACCTCTCATTCACCTCTCATTCACCTCTCATTCACCTCTCATTCACCTCTCATTCACCTCTCATTCACCTCTCATTCACCTCTCATTCACCTCTCATTCACCTCTCATTCACCTCTCATTCACCTCTCATTCAAGGCCCATTAAAAACCCAGAGCCTGGGATCTCGTCAACAGGACAGTGTTTAAACACGACCCCTGCTGTTCCTGAGGAATGAAGTGCTGTTCCTGAGGAATGAAGTGCTGCTCCTGAGGAATGAAGTGCTGCTCCTGAGGAATGAAGTGCTGTTCCTGAGGAATGAAGTGCTGTTCCTGAGGAATGAAGTGCTGTTCCTGAGGAATGAAGTGCTGTTCCTGAGGAATGAAGTGCTGTTCCTGAGGAATGAAGTGCTGCTCCTGAGGAATGAAGTGCTGCTCCTGAGGAATGAAGTGCTGCTCCTGAGGAATGAAGTGCTGTTCCTGAGGAATGAAGTGCTGTTCCTGAGGAATGAAGTGCTGTTCCTGAGGAATGAAGTGCTGTTCCTGAGGAATGAAGTGCTGTTCCTGAGGAATGAAGTGCTGTTCCTGAGGAATGAAGTGCTGTTCCTGAGGAATGAAGTGCTGTTCCTGAGGAATGAAGTGCTGTTCCTGAGGAATGAAGTGCTGTTCCTGAGGAATGAAGTGCTGTTCCTGAGGAATGAAGTGCTGTTCCTGAGGAATGAAGTGCTGTTCCTGAGGAATGAAATGAAGTGCTGTTCCTGAGGAATGAAGTGCTGTTCCTGAGGAATGAAGTGCTGTTCCTGAGAATGAAGTGCTGTTCCTGAGGAATGAAGTGCTGTTCCTGAGGAATGAAGGAATGAAGTGCTGTTCCTGAGGAATGAAGTGCTGTTCCTGAGGAATGAAGTGCTGTTCCTGAGGAATGAAGTGCTGTTCCTGAGGAATGAAGTGCTGTTCCTGAGGAATGAAGTGCTGTTCCTGAGGAATGAAGTGCTGTTCCTGAGGAATGAAGTGCTGTTCCTGAGGAATGAAGTGCTGTTCCTGAGGAATGAAGTGCTGCTCCTGAGGAATGAAGTGCTGCTCCTGAGGAATGAAGTGCTGCTCCTGAGGAATGAAGTGCTGTTCCTGAGGAATGAAGTGCTGTTCCTGAGGAATGAAGTGCTGTTCCTGAGGAATGAAGTGCTGTTCCTGAGAATGAAGTGCTGTTCCTGAGGAATGAAGTGCTGCTCCTGAGGAATGAAGTGCTGCTCCTGAGGAATGAAGTGCTGTTCCTGAGGAATGAAGTGCTGCTCCTGAGGAATGAAGTGCTGTTCCTGAGGAATGAAGTGCTGCTCCTGAGGAATGTTCCTGAGGAATGAAGTGCTGTTCCTGAGGAATGAAGTGCTGTTCCTGAGGAATGAAGTGCTGTTCCTGAGGAATGAAGTGCTGTTCCTGAGGAATGAAGTGCTGTTCCTGAGGAATGAAGTGCTGTTCCTGAGGAATGAAGTGCTGTTCCTGAGGAATGAAGTGCTGTTCCTGAGGAATGAAGTGCTGTTCCTGTGAAGTGCTGTTCCTGAGGAATGAAGTGCTGTTCCTGAGGAATGAAGTGCTGTTCCTGAGGAATGAAGTGCTGTTCCTGAGGAATGAAGTGCTGTTCCTGAGGAATGAAGTGCTGCTCTGAGGAATGAAGTGCTGCTCCTGAGGAATGAAGTGCTGCTCCTGAGAATGAAGTGCTGTTCCTGAGGAATGAAGTGCTGTTCCTGAGGAATGAAGTGCTGTTCCTGAGGAATGAAGTGCTGTTCCTGAGGAATGAAGTGCTGCTCCTGAGGAATGAAGTGCTGCTCCTGAGAATGAAGTGCTGAGGAATGAAGTGCTGTTCCTGAGGAATGAAGTGCTGTTCCTGAGGAATGAAGTGCTGCTCCTGAGGAATGAAGTGCTGTTCCTGAGGAATGAAGTGCTGCTCCTGAGGAATGAAGTGCTGCTCCTGAGGAATGAAGTGCTGTTCCTGAGGAATGAAGTGCTGTTCCTGAGGAATGAAGTGCTGTTCCTGAGGAATGAAGTGCTGTTCCTGAGGAATGAAGTGCTGTTCCTGAGGAATGAAGTGCTGCTCCTGAGGAATGAAGTGCTGCTCCTGAGGAATGAAGTGCTGTTCCTGAGGAATGAAGTGCTGTTCCTGAGGAATGAAGTGCTGCTCCTGAGGAATGAAGTGCTGCTCCTGAGGAATGAAGTGCTGTTCCTGAGGAAATGAGGAATGAAGTGCTGTTCCTGAGGAATGAAGTGCTGTTCCTGAGGAATGAAGTGCTGTTCCTGAGAATGAAGTGCTGTTCCTGAGGAATGAAGTGCTGTTCCTGAGGAATGAAGTGCTGTTCCTGAGGAATGAAGTGCTGTTCCTGAGGAATGAAGTGCTGTTCCTGAGGAATGAAGTGCTGTTCCTGAGGAATGAAGTGCTGTTCCTGAGGAATGATCTGAGAGGTACTTCCATAACCGCAGTAGATCTGTATTCCATACGGCATTTAACATCAGCCCAGTAACGTCACGGTGACAGCATCATTGAGCATCCCCAGGCAGACTGAAATGCTTTATGATGTGTCAGTTCACAGGTCACCACATGGTTATGCTACTTAGAGAAGCTACTTTCAGAGCAGTCAGGCCTAACGTTTAAGATCTCTTAATTGGGTCTTGATTCAGACATGGTCAATTAATTGATTCTCAATCTTTTTTCATGTTATCTAATTGGTAGTTACAGTCTTGTCCCATCGTTGCAGCTCCCCTACGGACTCGGAAGAGGCGAAGGTCGAGAGCCGCGCGTCCTCTAAAACACGACCCTGCTTCTTGACACACTGCTCACCTTAACCCGGAAGCCAACCATATCAATGTGTCAGAGGACACACCGTCCAGTTGGTGACCGGAAGTCAGCTTGCTGGTGGCCCGGCCCGCCACAAGGAGTCACTAAAGTGCAATGGGCCAAACCCCGACCTAACTCAGACGACGCTGAGCCAACTGTACGCCGCCTCATGGGTTTCCCAGTCACAGCCGGCTGTGACACCGCCTGGGATCGAACCCGGGTCTGTAGGGACGCCTCAAGCGCTGCGATACTGTTTTACATACGTAGAATGTATGCACACATGACTGTAAGTCGCTTTGGATAAAAGCGTCTGCTAAATGGCATATATTATATATTATTATTATGATATATTATTATTATTATATTACAGCAGGGGAAATGGAAACGTGTCAATTTTCTACACTACGTTCTCAATACATTTCCATCCAAAAGAGCCAATTGTCCAGGAAATATCCTTCTAATGTTGATTTCTTACATTGTGACAACAATGACATCATGTGAATGACCCACACTAGACGAGGTAATATTATGAACAGATGTCAAGTTTAAAACTGACAGTCTCTTGACTGTCAGAGGCATGACCGGGTTCTAACCAGAGTGACTGTTCTAACCAGAGGCGGGTTCATCGGGTTCTAACCTGATCGGGTTCTTTTAGTAGCTGTTGTCTAAAGTCTTACTGGTCCTTGACTGTCAGAGGGAATGTTCTTTTAGTAGCCTAAATGACCCACATAATAACCTCAACAGATGACCAGCTTCAGTTATCTCCTTGAAGTAATGCCTAAGGTTTTGCCGGTGTTTAGCTCAGTCTTACTGCACTCAGGTGACCAGGTTCAAACCAGAGTCTTACTGGTCTCAGGTGACCCAGGTTCAAACCAGAGTCTTACTGGTCTCAGGTGACCCAGGTTCAAACCAGGGTCTTACTGGTCTCAGGTGACCAGGTTCAAACCAGAGTCTTACTGGTCTCAGGTGACCCAGGTTCAAACCAGGGTCTTACTGGTCTCAGGTGACCAGGTTCAAACCAGAGTCTTACTGGTCTCAGGTGACCAGGTTCAAACCAGAGTCTTACTGGTCTCAGGTGACCAGGTTCAAACCAGAGTCTTACTGGTCTCAGGTGACCAGGTTCTAACCAGAGTCTTACTGGTCTCAGGTGACCGGGTTCTAACCAGAGTCTTACTGGTCTCAGGTGACCGGGTTCTAACCAGAGTCTTACTGGTCTCAGGTGACCGGGTTCTAACCAGAGTCTTACTGGTCTCAGGTGACCGGGTTCTAACCAGAGTCTTACTGGTCTCAGGTGACCGGGTTCTAACCAGAGTCTTACTGGTCTCAGGTGACCGGGTTCTAACCAGAGTCTTACTGGTCTCAGGTGACCGGGTTCTAACCAGAGTCTTACTGGTCTCAGGTGACCGGGTTCTAACCAGAGTCTTACTGGTCTCAGGTGACCGGGTTCTAACCAGAGTCTTACTGGTCTCAGGTGACCCAGGTTCAAACCAGAGTCTTACTGGTCTCAGGTGACCAGGTTCAAACCAGAGTCTTACTGGTCTCAGGTGACCCAGGTTCAAACCAGAGTCTTACTGGTCTCAGGTGACCGGGTTCTAACCAGAGTCTTACTGGTCTCAGGTGACCGGGTTCTAACCAGAGTCTTACTGGTCTCAGGTGACCGGGTTCTAACCAGAGTCTTACTGGTCTCAGGTGGTTCTAACCAGAGTCTTACTGGTCTCAGGTGACCAGGTTCAAACCAGAGTCTTACTGGTCTCAGGTGACCAGGTTCAAACCAGAGTCTTACTGGTCTCAGGTGACCCAGGTTCAAACCAGAGTCTTACTGGTCTCAGGTGACCCAGGTTCAAACCAGAGTCTTACTGGTCTCAGGTGACCAGGTTCAAACCAGGGTCTTACTGGTCTCAGGTGACCAGGTTCAAACCAGAGTCTTACTGGTCTCAGGTGACCGGGTTCAAACCAGAGTCTTACTGGTCTCAGGTGACCGGGTTCTAACCAGAGTCTTACTGGTCTCAGGTGACCGGGTTCAAACCAGAGTCTTACTGGTCTCAGGTGACCAGGTTCAAACCAGAGTCTTACTGGTCTCAGGTGACCGGGTTCAAACCAGAGTCTTACTGGTCTCAGGTGACCCAGGTTCAAACCAGAGTCTTACTGGTCTCAGGTGACCGGGTTCTAACCAGAGTCTTACTGGTCTCAGGTGACCGGGTTCTAACCAGAGTCTTACTGGTCTCAGGTGACCGGGTTCTAACCAGAGTCTTACTGGTCTCAGGTGACCGGGTTCTAACCAGAGTCTTACTGGTCTCAGGTGACCGGGTTCTAACCAGAGTCTTACTGGTCTCAGGTGACCAGGTTCTAACCAGAGTCTTACTGGTCTCAGGTGACCCAGGTTCAAACCAGAGTCTTACTGGTCTCAGGTGACCAGGTTCAAACCAGAGTCTTACTGGTCTCAGGTGACCCAGGTTCAAACCAGAGTCTTACTGGTCTCAGGTGACCGGGTTCTAACCAGAGTCTTACTGGTCTCAGGTGACCGGGTTCTAACCAGAGTCTTACTGGTCTCAGGTGACCAGGTTCTAACCAGAGTCTTACTGGTCTCAGGTGACCGGGTTCTAACCAGAGTCTTACTGGTCTCAGGTGACCGGGTTCTAACCAGAGTCTTACTGGTCTCAGGTGACCCAGGTTCAAACCAGAGTCTTACTGGTCTCAGGTGACCAGGTTCAAACCAGAGTCTTACTGGTCTCAGGTGACCCAGGTTCAAACCAGAGTCTTACTGGTCTCAGGTGACCCAGGTTCAAACCAGAGTCTTACTGGTCTCAGGTGACCAGGTTCAAACCAGGGTCTTACTGGTCTCAGGTGACCAGGTTCAAACCAGAGTCTTACTGGTCTCAGGTGACCGGGTTCTAACCAGAGTCTTACTGGTCTCAGGTGACCGGGTTCTAACCAGAGTCTTACTGGTCTCAGGTGACCGGGTTCTAACCAGAGTCTTACTGGTCTCAGGTGACCCAGGTTCAAACCAGAGTCTTACTGGTCTCAGGTGACCAGGTTCAAACCAGAGTCTTACTGGTCTCAGGTGACCCAGGTTCAAACCAGAGTCTTACTGGTCTCAGGTGACCCAGGTTCAAACCAGAGTCTTACTGGTCTCAGGTGACCAGGTTCAAACCAGGGTCTTACTGGTCTCAGGTGACCAGGTTCAAACAAGGGTCTTACTGGTCTCAGGTGACCAGGTTCAAACCAGAGTCTTACTGCACTCAGGTGACCAGGTTCAAACCAGAGTCTTACTGGTCTCAGGTGACCCAGGTTCAAACCAGGGTCTTACTGGTCTCAGGTGACCAGGTTCAAACAAGGGTCTTACTGGTCTCAGGTGACCAGGTTCAAACCAGAGTCTTACTGCACTCAGGTGACCAGGTTCAAACCAGAGTCTTACTGGTCTCAGGTGACCCAGGTTCAAACCAGGGTCTTACTGGTCTCAGGTGACCAGGTTCAAACCAGGGTCTTACTGGTCTCAGGTGACCCAGGTTCAAACCAGGGTCTTACTGGTCTCAGGTGACCAGGTTCAAACCAGAGTCTTACTGGTCTCAGGTGACCAGGTTCTAACCAGAGTCTTACTGGTCTCAGGTGACCGGGTTCTAACCAGAGTCTTACTGGTCTCAGGTGACCAGGTTCTAACCAGAGTCTTACTGGTCTCAGGTGACCGGGTTCTAACCAGAGTCTTACTGGTCTCAGGTGACCAGGTTCTAACCAGAGTCTTACTGGTCTCAGGTGACCGGGTTCTAACCAGAGTCTTACTGGTCTCAGGTGACCGGGTTCTAACCAGAGTCTTACTGGTCTCAGGTGACCGGGTTCTAACCAGAGTCTTACTGGTCTCAGGTGACCGGGTTCTAACCAGAGTCTTACTGGTCTCAGGTGACCGGGTTCTAACCAGAGTCTTACTGGTCTCAGGTGACCCAGGTTCAAACCAGAGTCTTACTGGTCTCAGGTGACCAGGTTCAAACCAGAGTCTTACTGGTCTCAGGTGACCCAGGTTCAAACCAGAGTCTTACTGGTCTCAGGTGACCGGGTTCTAACCAGAGTCTTACTGGTCTCAGGTGACCGGGTTCTAACCAGAGTCTTACTGGTCTCAGGTGACCGGGTTCTAACCAGAGTCTTACTGGTCTCAGGTGACCGGGTTCTAACCAGAGTCTTACTGGTCTCAGGTGACCCAGGTTCAAACCAGAGTCTTACTGGTCTCAGGTGACCAGGTTCAAACCAGAGTCTTACTGGTCTCAGGTGACCCAGGTTCAAACCAGAGTCTTACTGGTCTCAGGTGACCCAGGTTCAAACCAGAGTCTTACTGGTCTCAGGTGACCAGGTTCAAACCAGGGTCTTACTGGTCTCAGGTGACCAGGTTCAAACCAGAGTCTTACTGGTCTCAGGTGACCGGGTTCTAACCAGAGTCTTACTGGTCTCAGGTGACCGGGTTCTAACCAGAGTCTTACTGGTCTCAGGTGACCGGGTTCTAACCAGAGTCTTACTGGTCTCAGGTGACCCAGGTTCAAACCAGAGTCTTACTGGTCTCAGGTGACCGGGTTCTAACCAGAGTCTTACTGGTCTCAGGTGACCCAGGTTCAAACCAGAGTCTTACTGGTCTCAGGTGACCGGGTTCTAACCAGAGTCTTACTGGTCTCAGGTGACCGGGTTCTAACCAGAGTCTTACTGGTCTCAGGTGACCGGGTTCTAACCAGAGTCTTACTGGTCTCAGGTGACCGGGTTCTAACCAGAGTCTTACTGGTCTCAGGTGACCGGGTTCTAACCAGAGTCTTACTGGTCTCAGGTGACCGGGTTCTAACCAGAGTCTTACTGGTCTCAGGTGACCGGGTTCTAACCAGAGTCTTACTGGTCTCAGGTGACCCAGGTTCAAACCAGAGTCTTACTGGTCTCAGGTGACCAGGTTCAAACCAGAGTCTTACTGGTCTCAGGTGACCCAGGTTCAAACCAGAGTCTTACTGGTCTCAGGTGACCCAGGTTCAAACCAGAGTCTTACTGGTCTCAGGTGACCAGGTTCAAACCAGGGTCTTACTGGTCTCAGGTGACCAGGTTCAAACCAGAGTCTTACTGGTCTCAGGTGACCGGGTTCTAACCAGAGTCTTACTGGTCTCAGGTGACCGGGTTCTAACCAGAGTCTTACTGGTCTCAGGTGACCGGGTTCTAACCAGAGTCTTACTGGTCTCAGGTGACCCAGGTTCAAACCAGAGTCTTACTGGTCTCAGGTGACCAGGTTCAAACCAGAGTCTTACTGGTCTCAGGTGACCCAGGTTCAAACCAGAGTCTTACTGGTCTCAGGTGACCCAGGTTCAAACCAGAGTCTTACTGGTCTCAGGTGACCAGGTTCAAACCAGGGTCTTACTGGTCTCAGGTGACCAGGTTCAAACCAGAGTCTTACTGGTCTCAGGTGACCGGGTTCTAACCAGAGTCTTACTGGTCTCAGGTGACCGGGTTCTAACCAGAGTCTTACTGGTCTCAGGTGACCGGGTTCTAACCAGAGTCTTACTGGTCTCAGGTGACCCAGGTTCAAACCAGAGTCTTACTGGTCTCAGGTGACCGGGTTCTAACCAGAGTCTTACTGGTCTCAGGTGACCCAGGTTCAAACCAGAGTCTTACTGGTCTCAGGTGACCGGGTTCTAACCAGAGTCTTACTGGTCTCAGGTGACCGGGTTCTAACCAGAGTCTTACTGGTCTCAGGTGACCGGGTTCTAACCAGAGTCTTACTGGTCTCAGGTGACCGGGTTCTAACCAGAGTCTTACTGGTCTCAGGTGACCGGGTTCTAACCAGAGTCTTACTGGTCTCAGGTGACCGGGTTCTAACCAGAGTCTTACTGGTCTCAGGTGACCGGGTTCTAACCAGAGTCTTACTGGTCTCAGGTGACCCAGGTTCAAACCAGAGTCTTACTGGTCTCAGGTGACCAGGTTCAAACCAGAGTCTTACTGGTCTCAGGTGACCCAGGTTCAAACCAGAGTCTTACTGGTCTCAGGTGACCCAGGTTCAAACCAGAGTCTTACTGGTCTCAGGTGACCAGGTTCAAACCAGGGTCTTACTGGTCTCAGGTGACCAGGTTCAAACCAGAGTCTTACTGGTCTCAGGTGACCGGGTTCTAACCAGAGTCTTACTGGTCTCAGGTGACCGGGTTCTAACCAGAGTCTTACTGGTCTCAGGTGACCGGGTTCTAACCAGAGTCTTACTGGTCTCAGGTGACCCAGGTTCAAACCAGAGTCTTACTGGTCTCAGGTGACCAGGTTCAAACCAGAGTCTTACTGGTCTCAGGTGACCCAGGTTCAAACCAGAGTCTTACTGGTCTCAGGTGACCCAGGTTCAAACCAGAGTCTTACTGGTCTCAGGTGACCAGGTTCAAACCAGGGTCTTACTGGTCTCAGGTGACCAGGTTCAAACCAGAGTCTTACTGGTCTCAGGTGACCGGGTTCTAACCAGAGTCTTACTGGTCTCAGGTGACCGGGTTCTAACCAGAGTCTTACTGGTCTCAGGTGACCGGGTTCTAACCAGAGTCTTACTGGTCTCAGGTGACCCAGGTTCAAACCAGAGTCTTACTGGTCTCAGGTGACCAGGTTCAAACCAGAGTCTTACTGGTCTCAGGTGACCCAGGTTCAAACCAGAGTCTTACTGGTCTCAGGTGACCCAGGTTCAAACCAGAGTCTTACTGGTCTCAGGTGACCAGGTTCAAACCAGGGTCTTACTGGTCTCAGGTGACCAGGTTCAAACCAGAGTCTTACTGGTCTCAGGTGACCGGGTTCTAACCAGAGTCTTACTGGTCTCAGGTGACCGGGTTCTAACCAGAGTCTTACTGGTCTCAGGTGACCGGGTTCTAACCAGAGTCTTACTGGTCTCAGGTGACCCAGGTTCAAACCAGAGTCTTACTGGTCTCAGGTGACCAGGTTCAAACCAGAGTCTTACTGGTCTCAGGTGACCCAGGTTCAAACCAGAGTCTTACTGGTCTCAGGTGACCCAGGTTCAAACCAGAGTCTTACTGGTCTCAGGTGACCAGGTTCAAACCAGGGTCTTACTGGTCTCAGGTGACCAGGTTCAAACCAGAGTCTTACTGGTCTCAGGTGACCGGGTTCTAACCAGAGTCTTACTGGTCTCAGGTGACCGGGTTCTAACCAGAGTCTTACTGGTCTCAGGTGACCGGGTTCTAACCAGAGTCTTACTGGTCTCAGGTGACCCAGGTTCAAACCAGAGTCTTACTGGTCTCAGGTGACCGGGTTCTAACCAGAGTCTTACTGGTCTCAGGTGACCCAGGTTCAAACCAGAGTCTTACTGGTCTCAGGTGACCGGGTTCTAACCAGAGTCTTACTGGTCTCAGGTGACCGGGTTCTAACCAGAGTCTTACTGGTCTCAGGTGACCGGGTTCTAACCAGAGTCTTACTGGTCTCAGGTGACCGGGTTCTAACCAGAGTCTTACTGGTCTCAGGTGACCGGGTTCTAACCAGAGTCTTACTGGTCTCAGGTGACCGGGTTCTAACCAGAGTCTTACTGGTCTCAGGTGACCCAGGTTCAAACCAGAGTCTTACTGGTCTCAGGTGACCAGGTTCAAACCAGAGTCTTACTGGTCTCAGGTGACCCAGGTTCAAACCAGAGTCTTACTGGTCTCAGGTGACCGGGTTCTAACCAGAGTCTTACTGGTCTCAGGTGACCGGGTTCTAACCAGAGTCTTACTGGTCTCAGGTGACCGGGTTCTAACCAGAGTCTTACTGGTCTCAGGTGACCGGGTTCTAACCAGAGTCTTACTGGTCTCAGGTGACCGGGTTCTAACCAGAGTCTTACTGGTCTCAGGTGACCCAGGTTCAAACCAGAGTCTTACTGGTCTCAGGTGACCAGGTTCAAACCAGAGTCTTACTGGTCTCAGGTGACCCAGGTTCAAACCAGAGTCTTACTGGTCTCAGGTGACCCAGGTTCAAACCAGAGTCTTACTGGTCTCAGGTGACCAGGTTCAAACCAGGGTCTTACTGGTCTCAGGTGACCGGGTTCAAACCAGAGTCTTACTGGTCTCAGGTGACCGGGTTCTAACCAGAGTCTTACTGGTCTCAGGTGACCGGGTTCTAACCAGAGTCTTACTGGTCTCAGGTGACCGGGTTCTAACCAGAGTCTTACTGGTCTCAGGTGACCCAGGTTCAAACCAGAGTCTTACTGGTCTCAGGTGACCAGGTTCAAACCAGAGTCTTACTGGTCTCAGGTGACCCAGGTTCAAACCAGAGTCTTACTGGTCTCAGGTGACCCAGGTTCAAACCAGAGTCTTACTGGTCTCAGGTGACCAGGTTCAAACCAGGGTCTTACTGGTCTCAGGTGACCAGGTTCAAACCAGAGTCTTACTGGTCTCAGGTGACCAGGTTCAAACCAGAGTCTTACTGGTCTCAGGTGACCAGGTTCAAACCAGAGTCTTACTGGTCTCAGGTGACCAGGTTCAAACCAGAGTCTTACTGGTCTCAGGTGACCCAGGTTCAAACCAGAGTCTTACTGGTCTCAGGTGACCAGGTTCAAACCAGAGTCTTACTGGTCTCAGGTGACCCAGGTTCAAACCAGAGTCTTACTGGTCTCAGGTGACCCAGGTTCAAACCAGGGTCTTACTGGTCTCAGGTGACCAGGTTCAAACCAGAGTCTTACTGGTCTCAGGTGACCAGGTTCAAACCAGAGTCTTACTGGTCTCAGGTGACCCAGGTTCAAACCAGAGTCTTACTGGTCTCAGGTGACCAGGTTCAAACCAGAGTCTTACTGGTCTCAGGTGACCAGGTTCAAACCAGAGTCTTACTGGTCTCAGGTGACCCAGGTTCAAACCAGAGTCTTACTGGACTCAGGTGACCAGGTTCAAACCAGAGTCTTACTGGTCTCAGGTGACCAGGTTCAAACCAGGGTCTTACTGGTCTCAGGTGACCCAGGTTCAAACCAGAGTCTTACTGGTCTCAGGTGACCAGGTTCAAACCAGGGTCTTACTGGTCTCAGGTGACCAGGTTCAAACCAGAGTCTTACTGTGTCTTAAACTCAGGTGACAGTTCTGACCAGGTGACCAGGTTCAAACCAGAGTCTTACTGGTCTGACCAGGTGACCAGGTTCAAACCAGAGTCTTACTGTCTCAGGTGACCAGGTTCAAACCAGAGTCTTACTGGTCTCAGGTGACCAGGTTCAAACCAGAGTCTTACTGGTCTCAGGTGACCAGGTTCAAACCAGAGTCTTACTGGTCTCAGGTGACCAGGTTCAAACCAGAGTCTTACTGGTCTCAGGTGACCAGGTTCAAACCAGAGTCTTACTGGTCTCAGGTGACCAGGTTCAAACCAGAGTCTTACTGGTCTCAGGTGACCCAGGTTCAAACCAGGGTCTTACTGGTCTCAGGTGACCCAGGTTCAAACCAGGGTCTTACTGGTCTCAGGTGACCAGGTTCAAACCAGAGTCTTACTGTGACCAGGTGACCAGGTTCAAACCAGAGTCTTACTGTGCTCAGGTGACCAGGTGACCAGGTTCAAACCAGGGTCTTACTGTGCTCAGGTGACCCAGGTTCAAACCAGAGTCTTACTGGTCTCAGGTGACCAGGTTCAAACCAGGGTCTTACTGTGCTCAGGTGACCAGGTTCAAACCAGGGTCTGACTGTGCTCAGGTGACCAGGTGACCAGGTTCAAACCAGAGTCTTACTGTGCTCAGGTGACCAGGTTCAAACCAGGGTCTTACTGTGCTCAGGTGACCAGGTGACCAGGTTCGAACCCAGACAGCCGTATAAACAGAGGAGAGTCTGATGGTGAGAAGGATAGGAGAACATCCCATGTCTAAAGGAATACAAATGTTTACCATAACACCCAGGTGGACAAATGTTTACCATAACACCAAACCCAGGTGGACAAATGTTTACCATAACACCAAACCCAGGTGGACAAATGTTTACCATAACACCCAGGTGGACAAATGTTTACCGTAACACCAAACCCAGGTGGACAAATGTTTACCATAACATCAAACCCAGGTGGACAAATGTTTACCATAACATCAAACCCAGGTGGACAAATGTTTACCATAACACCCAGGTGGACAAATGTTTACCATAACACCAAACCCAGGTGGACAAATGTTTACCGTAACACCAAACCCAGGTGGACAAATGTTTACCATAACACCAAACCCAGGTAGACAAATGTTTACCATAACACCCAGGTGGACAAATGTTTACCATAACACCAAACCCAGGTGGACAAATGTTTACCATAACACCAAACCCAGGTGGACAAATGTTTACCGTAACACCCAGGTGGACAAATGTTTACCATAACACCAAACCCAGGTGGACAAATGTTTACCATAAACCAAACCCAGGTGGACAAATGTTTACCGTAACATCACCCAGGTGGACAAATGTTTACCATAACATCAAACCCAGGTGGACAAATGTTTACCATAACACCCAGGTGGACAAATGTTTACCATAACACCCAGGTGGACAAATGTTTACCGTAACATCAAACCCAGGTGGACAAATCTCAGTAGGTTATTCAAGAAACAGCAGTCCATTATACACAATGTCCATTATAAAGTATTAAGGCCAGGGTAACAGTCAGAAGCATCCCACTCCTCAGCCTTATGTGACCCAGGAGACATCTGCTCCCGATGGATAACAGAGAGAGAACAGGAGAAGTGTGCTCCCTATGGATAACAGAGAGAGAACAGGAGAAGTGTGCTCCCTATGGATAACAGAGAGAGAACAGGAGAAGTGTGCTCCCTATGGATAACAGAGAGAGAACAGGAGAAGTGTGCTCCCTATGGATAACAGAGAGAGAACAGGAGAAGTGTGCTCCCTATGGATAACAGAGAGAGAACAGGAGAAGTGTGCTCCCTATGGATAACAGAGAGAACAGGAGAAGTGTGCTCCCTATGGATAACAGAGAGAACAGGAGAAGTGTGCTCCCTATGGATAACAGAGAGAGAGCAGGAGAAGTGTGCTCGCTATGGATAACAGAGAGAACAGGAGAAGTGTGCTCCCTATGCTCCCCCCTCTCTACCCCCCCACCCCTCTCTCTCTCTACCCCCCCCCCCCCCTCTCTCTCTACCCCCCCACCCTCTCTCTCTCTATCCCCCACCCCTCTCTCTCTATCCCCCCACCCTCTCTCTCTCTATCCCCCCACCCCCTCTCTCTCTATCCCCCCACCCCCCCTCTCTCTCTCTCTCTATCCCCCCCACCCCTCTCTCTCTCTATCCCCCCACCCTCTCTCTCTCTCTATCCCCCACCCTCTCTCTCTCTCTATCCCCCCCCCCTCTCTCTCTCTATCCCACCCTGTCTCTATCTCTATCCCCCCCCCCCTCTCTCTCTCTCTATCCCCCCACCCTGTCTCTCTCTCTATCCCCCCACCCTCTCTCTCTCTATCCCCCCCACCCTCTCTCTCTCTCTATCCCCCCACCCTGTCTCTCTCTCTATCCCCCACCCCCACCATCTCTATCCCCCCACCCTGTCTCTCTCTCTATCCCCCCCCACCCTGTCTCTCTCTCTATCCCCCCACCCTGTCTCTCTCTCTATCCCCCCACCCTGTCTCTCTCTCTCTATCCCCCCACCCTGTCTCTCTCTCTATCCCCCCACCCTGTCTCTCTCTTCCCTCCCTCCCTCTCTCACTCTCTCCTCTCGCTCCCTGTCTCTCTCTTTCTCTCTATCTATTTCTCTCTCTCCATATCTCACACTAACACATTCACACCAACACACACACACACACACACACACACACACACACACACACACACACACACACACACACACACACACACACACACACACATTACTATACTGCTTACAACAAGGGCATAAGCATTCTATCCTCACCTACTTTTACAGATACAGAAATGTCACAATTTGAGGGCAGAATGTATTGATATCAATAAATAAATAACGTATTGTTTTAATCTTATGAGAGTAAATGTTCTGTAATGGACCTATAGTACAATGTAATAGGTCTAGAAACATGTATTTTTACACCTACACATTTGAAACAATAGGTATTTTGTCATTCTTTGGTTTCTGGACCAAGCAATTTAGCCTCGAGTGGACTAACGGTAAAGGACCAGAGTGACACTATAATGAACTCTCCGTGCGACTCGGGGAAGTGACACACATTTTCCAGTAGGCTACTGTTATTATTCTTACCTTGGGCTATTGCTATCGACTCAAACCGGTGCAGTTCTCTAAGCAGGGTTGTGCGTTCGGTGGGGTGAAGACTATAAATAAAATCCTTGGCTCCTTGAGGAGAGTTCAAGGGCTCCATCGGGTCCTTGTGAGGGTGTGTGCCCAAGTCGCAGCTCTGCTGGCTGGGTAGCATCGGTACAGGCTGGCGTAGCGGAGCTAGGTTTGACCCGCGGACTCTTGCCAACATGTTCCCCGACCTCAGAATGAGGGCGGGCCGCAGGACTCTCTGCAAACTGGGCAGCATGGTGGAGACAAAAGGGGAGTGGAGGCGTCGACAACCTAGAAGAGAAATACAATTTTAACGCTTACTGAAGCGTAAAGAAAAATACAGTAGGCTGGCTACTTACAATACAACATCCTCGACTGTTTCACATATGAACGCAATGGATTATTTTGACAGCAGTAGGCTACTGTGGAATGGCTAAGCCTATTCATAGGCAATAAATAACAAAGTAGAGACACAGACTCAGATCGGGCTGTCAAAGTGCAACTTATGACAACACCGACCTCTCGATCAGCGGATGCTCTGCCGGCCTGTCCTGTCAAAAAATCAGATCTCTTTCGGGTGTAAAGCGCAGCTCCGAACCATAAGTCCTTCGATCACAATGTCATAGATCATGAAAACAATTCGCCAACAAAACACATTCGTGGCAAAAATCGGTGAGTCAAAAAGGAAACATTCCTCATCTTCAAATCCACAACATCGCCGAGGCTACTTCCCCGTCTGCGGTCGGATGCTTCTCTTCCCCGTGATGTGCGCCCTTCTCTCGAGGCTAAAAATATTTTCCAATGGAATAGCTTGACTATACGTAGCTATGACGGCATTTGCCTTACGTTTTTGTATAGCTCATACAGTGAGTGCGAAGGTACCACTAGACCAATAGCCTACTGTAGGCCTATTAGCGGCAGGTATCGATAGACATCCTAAGGACGTCTGCACAGGACATATGAGCATAGTACATGTATGACAACATGGGAAATGTATTTTTCATTCCATATGTAATGCCATTAAAGAACGTTCTACATGCTATTTGTAGTTACTACATTTCCCAGATGAGCACTAGGGCTATTGAAAAACTACATTTCTGCTGCCGCATTATGGGAAACGTATTTTAGTCCGACCGGTGGCCTCTCCGCAATCTATTTATTAGACAACTGGGAACTCGAAAAAAAAAACGAGCTCCGACAGGCTAAAATGGTTTGAACGGTCAAGTCATTCGGAAATTCGTGCATCTTTCTCGAGCTTCGACTTTCCGATATGAAGATCACTGACGTCATGATTTGACCTGCTTTTTTCCCCGAGTTCCCAGTTGTCTTCAAAGCGCAATCTGGCGCATCATCAGTCCACAGACAGTGACCCAAGTCATCATATAGCTCTCCATCCAATCTCTGTATCCTGGCCACAGTCACCACTGAAACTAACAATCCCCTCATCACAGAGACAGACCTAAAAACTAAACATCCCTTTAATAATAAAGGGCTTGGTGTGGAATTACTACGTTACTACGACATCAGAGGGTAGACTACTAGTACAGGGACACAGAGTACTACAGAGTCACTAGTACAGGGACAGTCAGTCACTAGTACAGGGACAGTCAGTCACTAGTACAGGGACAGTCAGTCACTAGTACAGGGACAGGCAGTCACTAGTACAGGGACAGTCAGTCACTAGTACAGGGACAGGCAGTCACTAGTACAGGGACAGTCAGTCACTAGTACAGGGACAGGGACAGTCAGTCACTAGTACAGGGACAGTCAGTCAACTAGTACAGGGACAGGGACAGTCAGTCACTAGTACAGGGACAGTCAGTCACTAGTACAGGGACAGTCAGTCACTAGTACAGGGACAGTCAGTAACTAGTACAGGGACAGGGACAGTCAGTCACTAGTACAGGGACAGTCAGTCACTAGTACAGGGACAGTCAGTCACTAGTACAGGGACAGTCAGTCACTAGTACAGGGACAGTCAGTCACTAGTACAGGGACAGTCAGTCACTAGTACAGGGACAGTCAGTAACTAGTACAGGGACAGGGACAGTCAGTCACTAGTACAGGGACAGTCAGTCACTAGTACAGGGACAGTCAGTCACTAGTACAGGGACAGGGACAGTCAGTCACTAGTACAGGGACAGTCAGTCACTAGTACAGGGACAGTCAGTCACTAGTACAGGGACAGTCAGTCACTAGTACAGGGACAGTCAGTCACTAGTACAGGGACAGTCAGTCACTAGTACAGGGACAGTCAGTCACTAGTACAGGGACAGTCAGTCACTAGTACAGGGACAGTCAGTAACTAGTACAGGGACAGTCAGTAACTAGTACAGGGACAGTCAGTCACTAGTACAGGGACAGTCAGTAACTAGTACAGGGACAGTCAGTCACTATTACAGGAACAGTCAGTCACTAGTACAGGGACAGTCAGTCACTAGTACAGGGACAGTCAGTCACTAGTACAGGAACAGTCAGTCACTAGTACAGGGACAGTCAGTCATCTAGTACAGGGACAGTCAGTAACTAGTACAGGGACAGTCAGTCACTAGTACAGGAACAGTCAGTCACTAGTACAGGGACAGTCAGTCACTAGTACAGGGACAGTCAGTCACTAGTACAGGGACAGTCAGTCACTAGTACAGGGACAGTCAGTCACTAGTACAGGGACAGGCAGTCACTAGTACAGGGACAGTCAGTCACTAGTACAGGGACAGTCAGTCACTAGTACAGGACAGGGACAGTCAGTCACTAGTACAGGGACAGTCAGTCACTAGTACAGGGACAGTCAGTCACTAGTACAGGACAGGGACAGTCAGTCACTAGTACAGGGACAGTCAGTCACTAGTACAGGGACAGTCAGTCACTAGTACAGGGACAGTCAGTCACTAGTACAGGGACAGGCAGTCACTAGTACAGGGACAGTCAGTCACTAGTACAGGGACAGTCAGTCACTAGTACAGGGACAGTCAGTCACTAGTACAGGGACAGGCAGTCACTAGTACAGGGACAGTCAGTCACTAGTACAGGGACAGTCAGTCACTAGTACAGGGACAGTCAGTCACTAGTACAGGGACAGGCAGTCACTAGTACAGGGACAGGCAGTCACTAGTACAGGGACAGTCAGTCACTAGTACAGGGACAGTCAGTAACTAGTACAGTCAGTCAGTCACTAGTACAGTCAGTCAGTCACTAGTACAGGGACAGCCAGTCACTAGTACAGGGACAGGCAGTCACTAGTACAGGGACAGTCAGTAACTAGTACAGGGACAGTCAGTAACTAGTCAGTCACTAGTACAGGGACAGTCAGTCACTAGTACAGGGACAGTCAGTAACTAGTACAGGGACAGGCAGTCACTAGTACAGGACAGGGACAGTCAGTCGCTAGTACAGGGACAGGCAGTCACAGGGACAGGGACAGTCAGTCACTAGTACAGGGACAGGCAGTCACAGTCAGTCACTAGTACAGGGACAGTCAGTAACTAGTACAGGGACAGGCAGTCACTAGTACAGGACAGGGACAGTCAGTCACTAGTACAGGGACAGGCAGTCACTAGTACAGGGACAGTCAGTCACTAGTACAGGGACAGTCAGTAACTAGTACAGGGACAGGGACAGTCAGTCACTAGTACAGGGACAGTCAGTCACTAGTACAGGGACAGTCAGTCACTAGTCAGTCACTAGTACAGGGACAGTCAGTCACTAGTCAGTCACTAGTACAGGGACAGTCAGTCACTAGTACAGTCAGTCAGTCACTAGTACAGGGACAGCCAGTCACTAGTACAGGGACAGTCAGTCATTAGTACAGGGACAGTCAGTCACTAGTACAGGGACAGTCAGTAACTAGTACAGGGACAGTCAGTCACTAGTACAGGGACAGTCAGTCACTAGTACAGGGACAGTCAGTTACTAGTACAGGGACAGTCAGTAACTAGTACAGGGACAGTCAGTCACTAGTACAGGGACAGTCAGTCACTAGTACAGGGACAGGGACAGTCAGTCACTAGTACAGGGACAGGGACAGTCAGTCACTAGTACATGGACAGTCAGTCACTAGTACAGGGACAGGGACAGTCAGTCACTAGTACAGGGACAGTCAGTCACTAGTACAGGGACAGTCAGTAACTAGTCAGTCACTAGTACAGGGACAGTCAGTCACTAGTACAGGGACAGTCAGTCACTAGTACAGGGACAGTCAGTCACTAGTACAGGGACAGTCAGTCACTAGTACAGGGACAGTCAGTAACTAGTACAGGGACAGTCAGTCACTAGTACAGGGACAGTCAGTCACTAGTACAGGGACAGTCAGTCACTAGTACAGGGACAGGGACAGTCAGTCACTAGTACAGGGACAGGGACAGTCAGTCACTAGTACAGGGACAGTCAGTCACTAGTACAGGGACAGTCAGTCACTAGTACAGGGACAGTCAGTCACTAGTACAGGGACAGGGACAGTCAGTCACTAGTACAGGGACAGTCACAGGGACAGTCAGTCACTAGTACAGGGACAGTCAGTCACTAGTACAGGGACAGGGACAGTCAGTCACTAGTACAGGGACAGTCAGTCACTAGTACAGGGACAGTCAGTCACTAGTACAGGGACAGTCAGTCACTAGTACAGGGACAGTCAGTCACTAGTACAGGGACAGTCAGTCACTAGTACAGGGACAGTCAGTCACTAGTACAGGGACAGGGACAGTCAGTCACTAGTACAGGGACAGCCAGTCACTAGTACAGGGACAGGGACAGTCAGTAACTAGTACAGGTACAGGGACAGTCAGTCACTAGTACAGGGACAGTACAGGGACAGTCAGTAACAGTACAGGGACAGTCAGTCACTAGTACAGGGACAGTCAGTCACTAGTACAGGGACAGGGACAGTCAGTCACTAGTACAGGGACAGTCAGTAACTAGTACAGGGACAGTCAGTCACTAGTACAGGGACAGGGACAGTCAGTCACTAGTACAGGGACAGTCAGTAACTAGTACAGGGACAGTCAGTAACTAGTACAGGGACAGGGACAGTCAGGACTAGTACAGGGACAGTCAGTCACTAGTACAGGGACAGTCACAGGGACAGTCAGTCACTAGTACATGGACAGTCAGTCACTAGTACAGGGGTCAGTCACTAGTACAGGGACAGTCAGTCACTAGTACAGGGACAGTCAGTCACTAGTACAGGGACAGTCAGTCACTAGTACAGGGACAGTCAGTCACTAGTACAGGGACAGTCACAGTACAGGGACAGTCACTAGTACAGGGACAGTCAGTCACTAGTACAGGACAGTCAGTAACTAGTACAGGGACAGTCAGTCACTAGTACAGGAGACAGTCAGTCACTAGTACAGGGACAGTCAGTCACTAGTACAGGGACAGTCAGTCACTAGTACAGAGACAGTCAGTCACTAGTACAGGGACAGTCAGTCACTAGTACAGGGACAGTCAGTCACTAGTACAGGGACAGTCAGTCACTAGTACAGGGACAGTCAGTCACTAGTACAGGGACAGTCAGTCACTAGTACAGGGACAGTCAGTCACTAGTACAGGGACAGTCAGTCACTAGTACAGGGACAGTCAGTCACTAGTACAGGGACAGTCAGTCACTAGTACAGGGACAGTCAGTCACTAGTACAGGGACAGGCAGTCACACAGGGACAGTCAGTCACAGTACAGGGACAGTCAGTCACTAGTCAGGGACAGTCAGTCACTAGTACAGGGACAGTCAGTCACTAGTACAGGGACAGTCAGTCACTAGTACAGGGACAGGGACAGTCAGTCACTAGTACAGGGACAGTCAGTCACTAGTACAGGGACAGTCAGTAACTAGTACAGGGACAGGGACAGTCAGTCACTAGTACAGGGACAGTCAGTCACTAGTACAGGGACAGGGACAGTCAGTCACTAGTACAGGGACAGTCACAGGGACAGTCAGTCACTAGTACAGGGACAGTCAGTCACTAGTACAGGGACAGGGACAGTCAGTCACTAGTACAGGGACAGTCAGTCACTAGTACAGGGACAGTCAGTCACTAGTACAGGGACAGTCAGTCACTAGTACAGGGACAGTCAGTCACTAGTACAGGGACAGTCAGTCACTAGTACAGGGACAGTCAGTAACTAGTACAGGGACAGTCAGTCACTAGTACAGGGACAGTCAGTCACTAGTACAGGGACAGTCAGTCACTAGTACAGGGACAGTCAGTCACTAGTACAGGGACAGTCAGTAACTAGTACAGGGACAGTCAGTCACTAGTACAGGGACAGTCAGTCACTAGTACAGGGACAGTCAGTCACTAGTACAGGGACAGTCAGTCACTAGTACAGAGACAGGGACAGTCAGTCAGTCACTAGTACAGGGACAGTCAGTCACTAGTACAGGGACAGTCAGTCACTAGTACAGGGACAGTCAGTCACTAGTACAGGGACAGTCAGTCACTAGTACAGGGACAGTCAGTCACTAGTACAGGGACAGTCAGTCAGGGACAGTCAGTTACTAGTACAGGGACAGTCAGTCACTAGTACAGGGACAGTCAGTCACTAGTACAGGGACAGTCAGTCACTAGTACAGGGACAGGCAGTCACTAGTACAGGGACAGTCAGTAACTAGTACAGGGACAGTCAGTAACTAGTACAGGGACAGTCAGTAACTAGTACAGGGACAGTCAGTAACTAGTACAGGGACAGTCAGTAACTAGTACAGGGACAGGCAGTCACTAGTACAGGGACAGTCAGTCACTAGTACAGGGACAGTCATTGTTCTTACAGGAGAAGTTCTGTGAGACTGATGATGTCACTAACTGAATGCAGAGCCCAGAAGAGCCTGCTATGTGTGGGTTCATTTATTCTCCTGACAAAAGGCAGACTCATGTCCACCCTGTAAATAGTATGCTTCATTCACTGTATCTGCTACTATTATAGTCCTACTAGTGCTGTCGACCATCAATGAAAACCTTGACAAGACTGACCCCTAGTGGACACCAAGAGCAATGTCACCCGGACATGGACTGGTTGAGGGAAGGAAATACGGCACAGGGGGTTGGTGGTACCTTAATTGGGGAGGACGGGGCTCGTGGTCATGGCTGGAGCGGAGTTAGTGGAACGGTATCAAACACATCAAACAAACATAGTTTCCATGGTTTCCGTGGTTTCCATGGTTTCCATGTGCTTGCTGCCATTCCATTCACTCCGTTCCAGGTATTGTTATGAGCCGTCCTCTCCTCAGCAGCCTCCACTGAAAGACGGATATCCACCGAGTGGACAAAATATTAGGAACACCTGCTCTTTCCATGACAGACTGACCAGGTGAATCCAGGTGAAAGATATGATCCCTTACTGATGCCACTTTGTTTAATCCACTTCAATCAGTGTAGATGAAGGGGAGGAGACGGGTTAAAGAAGGATTTTTAAACCTTGAGACAATTAGAGACATGGATTGTGTGTGTGTGTCATTCAGAGGGTGAATGGGGCAAGACAGAGCCTTTGAACGGTGTTATGGTAGTAGGTGCCAGGCGCACCGGTTGGTGTCAAGAACTGCAACGTTGCTGGGTTTTTCACACATACAACAGTTTCCCGTGTGGATCAAGAACTGTGGGAAGCACTGGAGTCAACATGGGCCAGCATCCCTGTGGAACGCTTCTGACACCTTGTAGAGTCCCATGCCCCGACAAACTGAGGCTGTTCTGAGGGCAAATAGGGGGTGTTCCTAATGTTTTGTACACTCAGTGTAAGTGAATCACACAGTCAGTCACCACACAGATTCAAATAGTATTTGACATTTAATATGCGCTGAAGCATTCATTAATTACACAGAATTTAAAAAAAGTTCTAGAAACAGATATAGCCAGTAGAACTGCTGAACTTAACAGTGAAAACACAGAGGTCAACTCTCAGTACTAACTAACTACTAAACAGGGTTGGGATCAGTTCCATTTCAATTCCAGTCAATTCAGGAAGTAAACTGTAATTCCAATTCCAATCGTCTTCCGTTCCAATTTGGAATTGGAATTTGGTTTAACTTTCTGAAATGACTGGAATCGAAATGGAATTGATCCCAACTCTGCTACTAAATCATTAGAAAACAAGGTTTTAGTAATAATGTGACCATCTGCTTTTAACCATATAGCAAAACACAAAATGATTAATAAACTATTAGAATAATCATCATCTTACACATAACATTTGGCAACTCTAAAAAATATCAAGATATGCTTTGAATTTAAATATCTAGAAAAACAAACAATTATGTCTGTCCATTGAAATAAAGTACTGACACCATTACAACTAAAGGTTTATACACAACGTACAATGACCAGGATAATGTTTACGTCCCAAACAGCAACCTAATAGGGCGCCACTTGGAATGATAACATTATATGCAGAAAGCATCTGCTAGATGGGATGGGAGAACAGTTCACCGTTTTAGAATCAAATCAAATCAAATGTATTCATAAAGCCCTTCTTACATCAGATGATGTCACAATGTGCTGTACAGAATCCCAGCCTAAAACCCCTCAAACAGCAATGCAGGTGTAGAAGCACGGAGATCTCTTAGTGATACATTGTCTCTGTCCCAAATGTCATCCTATTCCTAATATAGTGTAGTACTTTTGGCCAGGGCCCATAGTAGTGCACTGTATTGTAGGGCCCATAGTAGTGCACTGTGTTGACTAGGGTGCCATTTGGGATGCACTCTATGAATACAGGCTTCAGATTTTTTTATTTATTTTTTATATATCCGTTATTTTATCAGGTAAGTTGACTGAGAACAAGTTCTCATTTGCAGCAACGACCTGGGGAATAGTTACAGGGGAGAGGAGGGGGATTAATGAGCCAATTGTAAACTGGGGATTATTAGGTGACAATGATGGTTTGAGGGTCAGATTGGGAATTTAGCCAGGACACCGGGGTTAACATCCCTAACTCTGACGATAAGTGCCATGGGATCTTTAATGACCTCAGAGAGTCAGGACACCGGGGTTAACACCCCTAACTCTGACGATAAGTGCCATGGGATCTTTAATGACCTCAGAGAGTCAGGACACCGGGGTTAACACCCCTAACTCTGACGATAAGTGCCATGGGATCTTTAATGACCTCAGAGAGTCAGGACACCGGGGTTAACACCCCTAACTCTGACGATAAGTGCCATGGGATCTTTAATGACCTCAGAGAGTCAGGACACCGGGGTTAACACCCCTAACTCTGACGATAAGTGCCATGGGATCTTTAATGACCTCAGAGAGTCAGGACACCGGGGTTAACACCCCTAACTCTGACGATAAGTGCCATGGGATCTTTAATGACCTCAGAGAGTCAGGACACCGGGGTTAACACCCCTAACTCTGACGATAAGTGCCATGGGATCTATAATGACCTCAGAGAGTCAGGACACACGTTTAACGTCCCATCTGAAAGATGAGGGGGAGGCGGGTAGAAACCACCAACGAGCAAAACAACGACAGTCAACAGACACCAACGACAGTCAACAGACACCAACGACAGTCAACAGACACCAACGACAGTCAACAGACACCAACGACAGTCAACAGACACCAACGACAGTCAACAGACACCAACGACAGTCAACAGACACCAACGGGGAAAATTATTGTTCAATAGATTTTCTGCAAACAATGTTCCATCTCGTATTAGCATAACGGAGATTCAATATGTTACGGAAATCAGGGTATGCTTTGCAAAGAACTAAAGGTTTAAATTCACAGTCATTTAAATGCAACAGAACCTGATTTAATATATATTTAAAAATGCTTAAGGTTTTTAATTTCCCATTTGTAGCACGAGGACCTCGACTTCTCAAACAGCTGTCCCTGGTCAGGTGGTCAGGGTCGACTCCTTTACTTCCTGAATGGACTGAATTGAAGTGGCATTGATCCCAAACCCTGCTGTTTAGATTGTTCTCATCACTTCTCATACAGCTGTCCCTGGTCAGGTGGTCAGGGTCGACTCCTTTACTTCCTGAATGGACTGAATTGAAGTGGCATTGATCCCAAACCCTGCTGTTCAGATTGTTCTCATCACTTCTCATACAGCTGTCCCTGGTCAGGTGGTCAGGGTCGACTCCTTTACTTCCTGAATGGACTGAATTGAAGTGGCATTGATCCCAAACCCTGCTGTTTAGATTGTTCCCATCAGGTTCAAGACAACATAAACACCAATCCTCAAGGCTCTTTACAGAATGATCATGTTGTTGGTTGTGTCCCAATCATTTGTATCCCAGTAATCTGTGTCCCAATAATCTGTGTCCCAGTAATTTGTGTTCCCAGTAATCTGTGTCCCAGTAATTTGTGTTCCCAGTAATCTGTGTCCCTGTCCCAATAATCTGTGTCCCAGTAATTTGTGTTCCCAGTAATCTGTGTCCCAGTAATTTGTGTTCCCAGTAATCTGTGTCCCTGTCCCAATAATCTGTGTCCCTGTCCCAGTAATCTGTGTCCCAGTAATCTGTGTCCCAGTAATTTGTGTCCCAGTAATCTGTGTCCCAGTCATTTGTGTCCCAGTAATCTGTGTCCCTGTCCCAGTAATCTGTGTCCCAGTAATCTGTGTCCCAGTAATTTGTGTCCCAGTAATCTGTGTCCCATTAATCTGTGTCCCATTAATCTGTGTCCTAGTAATCTGTGTCCCAGTAATCTGTGTCCCAGTAATCTGTGTCCCAGTAATTTGTGTTCCCAGTAATCTGTGTCCCAGTAATTTGTGTCCCAGTAATCTGTGTCCCAGTAATCTGTGTCCCCAGTAATCTGTGTCCCAGTAATTTGTGTCCCAGTAATCTGTGTCCCAGTAATCTGAAGTGGCCATTACACTACAACTCATCTGGTCTGCTAGCTTGGCATTTTCTGATCTGTACAGTAATCATGAATAGTTTGTCCGTGTTCTGGAGATATTCAATTACATATGAGGCCATTTGGTTCTTTGAAAAACAAGCAAAGAGCTTAATCTATAGATGGAGATGGAGAAGAGAAATACTGAAGGTCAGACCAGTAGAGTAGTGGAACAGAGAAACCAGTAGAGTAGTGGAACAGAGAAACCAGTAGAGTAGTGGAACAGAGAAACCAGTAGAGTAGTGGAACAGAGAAACCAGTAGAGTAGTGGAACAGAGAAACCAGTAGAGTAGTGGAACAGAGAAACCAGTAGAGTAGTGGAACAGAGAAACCAGTAGAGTAGTGGAACAGAGAAACCAGTAGAGTAGTGGAACAGAGAAACCAGTAGAGTAGTGGAACAGAGAAACCAGTAGAGTAGTGGAACAGAGAAACCGGATCTGTGATCTGATCTGAGTACAGCGACAGAACCGGATCTGTGATCTGATCTGAGTACAGCGACAGAACCGGATCTGTGATCTGATCTGAGTAGAGCGACAGAACCGGATCTGTGATCTGATCTGAGTACAGCGACAGAACCGGATCTGTAATCTGATCTGAGTACAGCGACAGAACCGGATCTGTGATCTGATCTGAGTACAGCGAGTACACAAAAAGAGAAATAAAGATCTGAAGAGGGAATAAATGAATAAACATGTGTTCCTGGTCTGTCTCGTCAATACGGTATTTACACTGGATTACATATTGATTTCTCTAGTGCACTATATGGGGAAGAGGATGCTATTTGGGATGCACCCTAGGTCTCCATCTGCTGCTACGGCTCAGAGCTTCAACTGAAATACAATTCAAGCAGGGATTTAAAAGTTGTTGATTTACAATGAATTATCACGAGGGAGTAGACTGGATGGATACTTGATATTAAATGCTTTACTATGAGCCTGTTGTAAGATAGTTATGCCTTCTTCTTCTTCGTGGTTGGAGGAATAAGATAGTTATGCCTTCTTCTTCTTCGTGGTCGGAGGAATAAGATAGTTATGCCTTCTTCTTCTTCTTCTTCGTGGTCGGAGGAATAAGATAGTTATGCCTTCTTCTTCTTCGTGGTCGGAGGAATAAGATAGTTATGCCTCCTTCTTCTTCTTCTTCGTGGTCGGAGGAATAAGATAGTTATGCCTTCTTCTTCTTCTTCGTGGTCGGAGGAATAAGATAGTTATGCCTTCTTCTTCTTCTTCGTGGTCGGAGGAATAAGATAGTTATGCCTTCTTCTTCTTCTTCGCTGGTCAGAGGAATAATATAATATATAATATATAATATAATAATAAGATAGTTATGCCTTCTTCTTCTTCTTCGTGGTTGGAGGAATAAGAATTATGCCTTCTTCTTCTTCTTCTTCGTGGTCGGAGGAATAAGATAGTTATGCCTTCTTCTTCTTCTTCGTGGTCGGAGGAATAAGATAGTTATGCCTTCTTCTTCTTCGTGGTTGGAGGAATAAGACAGTTATGCCTTCTTCTTCTTCTTCGTGGTCGGAGGAATAAGATAGTTATGCCTTCTTCTTTTTCTTCTTCGTGGTTGGAGGAATAAGACAGTTATGCCTTCTTCTTCTTCTTCGTGGTCGGAGGAATAAGATAGTTATGCCTTCTTCTTCTTCGTGGTTGGAGGAATAAGATAGTTATGCCTTCTTCTTCTTCTTCTTCGTGGTCGGAGGAATAAGATAGTTATGCCTTCTTCTTCTTCTTCGTGGTTGGAGGAATAAGATAGTTATGCCTTCTTCTTCTTCTTCGTGGTCGGAGGAATAAGATAGTTATGCCTTCTTCTTCTTCTTCGTGGTCGGAGGAATAAGATAGTTATGCCTTCTTCTTCTTCGTGGTCGGAGGAATAAGATAGTTATGCCTTCTTCTTCTTCTTCGTGGTCGGAGGAATAAACAGTGTAACTTTTACAGAGGTAAGGCTTTAATCACGCGTCTCTGATCAGAACTGTCAAGGACAGAAAACACAAAATCACAAACTGAATAATAATAAAATTAGAATAATAACATGACATAATCAAACGCAACCTTTATTTCTCTCTTCTAGTCAAAACCATTTCAACGTTGTACATCTTTCACACTCCCCGTAATAAAGGGGTCTTCCCGTTCTCATACGTGGTGTTATTGTCTGTATTGGTGAATAATGACAGGTTCATCAGGTCCATCATGACACATTTGAAACGTGGAAATGTACAGCGTAAATGTGAAAGTAAGTTGTTACCCAGAGATGACTGATTAACTGGCAAAACACATGCTATTAAAAACAGTTGAAATACTGAGCGTAACATAAAGCCTCCTCCTACAACAGCTATTGTGGATTGTAGATCTGAAAATATGACATTGAAACATGAAATCGGTTTACATACCAAACAGCTTGGTGCCCCTGATAGTTGTGTCACTGAGATGCCACAATCTTCACAATAAATCTAAAACACTTCTTTCAATAGCTTCAAATAATTTGGCACCTTGGAACTGAGGCGAGGAGGAATGGGGGTGGGAGGACTAGAGTCAACAGAACTGAGGAGGGGAGGACTAGAGTCAACAGAACTGAGGAGGGGAGGACTACAGTCAACAGAACTGAGGAGGGGAGGACTAGAGTCAACAGAACTGAGGATGGGGAGGACTAGAGTCAACAGAACTGAGGAGGGGAGGACTAGAGTCAACAGAACTGAGGAGGGGAGGACTAGAGTCAACAGAACTGAGGAGGGGAGGACTAGAGTCAACAGAACTGAGGAGGGGAGGACTAGAGTCAACAGAACTGAGGGGGGAGGACTAGAGTCAACAGAACTGAGGAGGGGAGGACTAGAGTCAACAGAACTGAGGAGGGGAGGACTAGAGTCAACAGAACTGAGGAGGGGAGGACTAGAGTCAACAGAACTGAGGAGGGGAGGACTAGAGTCAACAGAACTGAGGAGGGGAGGACTAGAGTCAACAGAACTGAGGAGGGGAGGACTAGAGTCAACAGAACTGAGGTGGGAGGACTAGAGTCAACAGAACTGAGGAGGGGAGGACTAGAGTCAACAGAACTGAGGTGGGAGGACTAGAGTCAACAGAACTGAGGGGGGGGAGGACTAGAGTCAACAGAACTGAGGAGGGGAGGACTAGAGTCAACAGAACTGAGGAGGGGAGGAATGGGGGTGGGAGGACTAGAGTCAACAGAACTGAGGTGGGAGGACTAGAGTCAACAGAACTGAGGAGGGGAGGACTAGAGTCAACAGAACTGAGGAGGGGAGGACTAGAGTCAACAGAACTGAGGAGGGGAGGACTAGAGTCAACAGAACTGAGGAGGGGAGGACTAGAGTCAACAGAACTGAGGAGGGGAGGACTAGAGTCAACAGAACTGAGGAGGGGAGGACTAGAGTCAACAGAACTGAGGAGGGGAGGACTAGAGTCAACAGAACTGAGGAGGGGAGGAATGGGGGGGGGAGGACTAGAGTCAACAGAACTGAGGAGGGGAGGACTAGAGTCAACAGAACTGAGGAGGGGAGGAATGGGGGTGGGAGGACTAGAGTCAACAGAACTGAGGAGGGGAGGACTAGAGTCAACAGAACTGAGGTGGGAGGACTAGAGTCAACAGAACTGAGGAGGGGAGGACTAGAGTCAACAGAACTGAGGAGGGGAGGACTAGAGTCAACAGAACTGAGGGGGGGAGGACTAGAGTCTGAACAGAACTGAGGAGGGGAGGACTAGAGTCAACAGAACTGAGGAGGGGAGGACTAGAGTCAACAGAACTGAGGTGGGAGGACTAGAGTCAACAGAACTGAGGAGGGGAGGACTAGAGTCAACAGAACTGAGGAGGGGAGGACTAGAGTCAACAGAACTGAGGAGGGGAGGACTAGAGTCAACAGAACTGAGGAGGGGAGGACTAGAGTCAACAGAACAGAGGTGGGAGGACTAGAGTCAACAGAACTGAGGAGGGGAGGACTAGAGTCAACAGAACTGAGGTGGGAGGACTAGAGTCAACAGAACTGAGGAGGGGAGGACTAGAGTCAACAGAACTGAGGAGGGGAGGACTAGAGTCAACAGAACTGAGGTGGGGAGGACTAGAGTCAACAGAACTGAGGTGGGAGGACTAGAGTCAACAGAACTGAGGAGGGGAGGACTAGAGTCAACAGAACTGAGGTGGGGAGGACAGAACTGAGGAGGGGAGGACTAGAGTCAACAGAACTGAGGAGGGGAGGACTAGAGTCAACAGAACTGAGGTGGGGAGGAATGGGGGTGGGAGGACTAGAGTCAACAGAACTGAGGTGGGGAGGAATGGGGGTGGGAGGACTAGAGTCAACAGAACTGAGGTGGGGAGGAAGGACTAGAGTCAACAGAACTGGGCCCCAGGAAGCAACAAAGAGAAAATACCATGCATAATTATTTACACATTCAGAACTAAGAGAGAACATAATTAACACAACTCTGAGCTGCTCCACTGTCTGTCCAACAAGAGACCACCTTCTGCACCGTCTGAGACGACGAGCAGAGCTCTGTCTGTCACCACACACAGCATCACATGGAATGGACATGAGCTGAGTTCTGTTCTGTCCCGCCTGTCAGTGAGGCAGCTGGACGGTAAGTAGTATACAGGAGACCCCCCCTTTAGCGCAGTGGACATGAGCTGTGTCCTGTCTGTCACTGAGGCCGCTGGACGGTATAAGTAGTATACAGGAGACCCCCCCTTAGCACAGAGGACATGAGCTGTGTCCTGTCTGTCCTGTCAATGGGCAGGCGGTAGGCTAGCTAGGTACAGCTAGGTAGGATGCCCTCCTCTGATGCTGCCACGGTGGCTCTCCTCTTATACGATGCGCGGTGCTGAGCGATCGTTGGTATTGGTCCTCTTCAGCTTGACCCCTCTCTGGATAACCAGCAGCATGTTTCCCCCCTGACCATCCATAACCTCCCCATCCTCCAGGGACCCCCCCTCGCCCTGACACTGGACCCTAGGCTGGTGAGGGGCCAAGGGAGGGTTTGTGGTTGCTTGACCACTCCAGAACGCCAGGGGAAGTACACCCAGCTCCCCCTCCTCTCCCTGGGCTGGAGACTCAGGGCTCTGGGCCTCCTCTGGTTCCTCCATCCCTACTCCTGGTCCTACAGGAATCCCCAGCCCCCCAGAGAATCCTCCCCCAACGAGGCCAGGCACGGTGGGGATCTTGACTGGGATGACGGGGGTCCGGATGGGGATGGGGCCGGTGGTCCCGCGGCGGGCCGAGGGCTTGGTGGAGGGCGTGCGGCGGATGGTGGCGACCCCAGGGGTCATGATGACGGAGCCAGCCGTAGAAGGTAGGCCGGCGGTCGAGGCTGGTCTCTTGGACTGGAACATCCTACGGTAGGACTGGCTGATGTCACTGTTACGGGGGATGGTGGATGACTTGTCAAACTCCTGCTGGTCAACCTCCTGGTCCCCTCCCATGGAGAAATAGTCGTAGTCTGACACTGGAATAAACAGAGAGAGAGAGAGAGAGAGAGAGAGAGAGAGAGGGTTTATTATGGATCCCCATTAGTTCCTGCCAAGACAGCAGCTACTCTTCCTGGGGTTTATTATGGATCCCCATTAGTTCCTGTCAAGACAGCAGCTACTCTTCCTGGGGTTTATTATGGATCCCCATTAGTACCTGCCAGGACAGCAGCTACTCTTCCTGGGGTTTATTATGGATCCCCATTAGTTCCTGTCAAGACAGCAGCTACTCTTCCTGGGGTTTATTATGGATCCCCATTAGTTCCTGTCAAGGCAGCAGCTACTCTTCCTGGGGTTTATTATGGATCCCCATTAGTTCCTGCCAGGACAACAGCTACTCTTCCTGGTGTTTATTATGGATCCCCATTAGTTCCTGCCAGGACAACAGCTACTCTTCCTGGGGTTTATTATGGATCCCCATTAGTTCCTGTCAAGACAGCAGCTACTCTTCCTGAGGTTTATTATGGATCCCCATTAGTTCCTGTCAAGACAGCAGCTACTCTTCCTGGGGTTTATTATGGATCCCCATTAGTTCCTGCCAGGACAGCAGCTACTCTTCCTGGGGTTTATTATGGATCCCCATTAGTTCCTGTCAAGACAGCAGCTACTCTTCCTGAGGTTTATTATGGATCCCCATTAGTTCCTGTCAAGACAGCAGCTACTCTTCCTGGGGTTTATTATGGATCCCCATTAGTTCCTGCCAGGACAGCAGCTACTCTTCCTGGGGTTTATTATGGATCCCCATTAGTTCCTGTCAAGACAGCAGCTACTCTTCCTGAGGTTTATTATGGATCCTCTTTAGTTCCTGTCAAGACAGCAGCTACTCTTCCTGGGGTTTATTATGGCTCCCCATTAGTTCCTGTCAAGACAGCAGCTACTCTTCCTGGGGTCCAAACTAATTAAGGCAAAAACAAAACGGCACAATAAGTCCACCTTAAAACTATTGAATAAGATGTTTCTTTCTTTAAAAATGTCCTTTTATGGGCCTCCAGAGTGGTACAGTATTACTACTAGACTCCTGGTTACTATGGCCTCCAGAGTGGTACAGTATTACTACTAGACTCCTGGTTACTATGGTCTCCAGAGTGGTACAGTATTACTACTAGACTCCTGGTTACTATGGTCTCCAGAGTGGTACAGTATTACTACTAGAGTCCTGGTTACTATGGTTTCCAGAGTGGTACAGTATTACTACTAGACTCCTGGTTACTATGGTCTCCAGAGTGGTACAGTATTACTACTAGACTCCTGGTTACTATGGTCTCCAGAGTGGTACAGTATTACTACTAGACTCCTGGTTACTATGGTCTCCAGAGTGGTACAGTATTACTACTAGACTCCTGGTTACTATGGTCTCCAGAGTGGTACAGTATTACTACTAGACTCCTGGTTACTATGGCCTCCAGAGTGGTACAGTATTACTACTAGACTCCTGGTTACTATGGTTTCCAGAGTGGTACAGTATTACTACTAGACTCCTGGTTACTATGGTCTCCAGAGTGGTACAGTATTACTACTAGACTCCTGGTTACTATGGTCTCCAGAGTGGTACAGTATTACTACTAGACTCCTGGTTACTATGGTCTCCAGAGTGGTACAGTATTACTACTAGACTCCTGGTTACTATGGTCTCCAGAGTGGTACAGTATTACTACTAGACTCCTGGTTACTATGGTCTCCAGAGTGGTACAGACATTACTACTACTCCTGGTTACTATGGTCTCCAGAGTGGTACAGTATTACTACTAGACTTCCTGGGGTTTACTATGGTCTCCAGAGTGGTACAGTATTACTACTAGACTTCCTGGTTACTATGGCCTCCAGAGTGGTACAGTATTACTACTAGACTCCTGGTTACTATGGTCTCCAGAGTGAGTACAGTATTACTACTAGACTCCTGGTTACTATGGTCTCCAGAGTGGTACAGTATTACTACTAGACTCCTGGTTACTATGGTCTCCAGAGTGGTACAGTATTACTACTAGACTCCTGGTTACTATGGTCTCCTTAGTGGTACAGTATTACTACTAGACTCCTGGTTACTATGGTCTCCAGAGTGGTACAGTATTACTACTAGACTCCTGGTTACTATGGTCTCCAGAGTGGTACAGTATTACTACTAGACTCCTGGTTACTATGGTCTCCTTAGTGGTACAGTATTACTACTAGACTCCTGGTTACTATGGTCTCCAGAGTGGTACAGTATTACTACTAGACTCCTGGTTACTATGGTCTCCAGAGTGGTACAGTATTACTACTAGACTCCTGGTTACTATGGTCTCCAGAGTGGTACAGTATTACTACTAGACTCCTGGTTACTATGGTCTCCAGAGTGGTACAGTATTACTACTAGACTCCTGGTTACTATGGTCTCCAGAGTGGTACAGTATTACTACTAGACTCCTGGTTACTATGGTCTCCAGAGTGGTACAGTATTACTACTAGACTCCTGGTTACTATGGTCTCCAGAGTGGTACAGTATTACTACTAGACTCCTGGTTACTATGGTCTCCAGAGTGGTACAGTATTACTACTAGACTCCTGGTTACTATGGTCTCCAGAGTGGTACAGTATTACTACTAGACTCCTGGTTACTATGGTCTCCAGAGTGGTACAGTATTACTACTAGACTCCTGGTTACTATGGTCTCCAGAGTGGTACAGTATTACTACTAGACTCCTGGTTACTATGGTCTCCAGAGTGGTACAGTATTACTACTAGACTCCTGGTTACTATGGTCTCCAGAGTGGTACAGTATTACTACTAGACTCCTGGTTACTATGGTCTCCAGAGTGGTACAGTATTACTACTAGACTCCTGGTTACTATGGTCTCCAGAGTGGTACAGTATTACTACTAGACTCCTGGTTACTATGGTCTCCAGAGTGGTACAGTATTACTACTAGACTCCTGGTTACTACGGTCTCCAGAGTGGTACAGTATTACTACTAGACTCCTGGTTACTATGGTCTCCAGAGTGGTACAGTATTACTACTAGACTCCTGGTTACTATGGTCTCCAGAGTGGTACAGTATTACTACTAGACTCCTGGTTACTATGGTCTCCAGAGTGGTACAGTATTACTACTAGACTCCTGGTTACTATGGTCTCCAGAGTGGTACAGTATTACTACTAGACTCCTGGTTACTATGGTCTCCAGAGTGGTACAGTATTACTACTAGACTCCTGGTTACTATGGTCTCCAGAGTGGTACAGTATTACTACTAGACTCCTGGTTACTATGGTCTCCAGAGGGTACAGTATTACTACTAGACTCCTGGTTACTATGGTCTCCAGAGTGGTACAGTATTACTACTAGACTCCTGGTTACTATGGTCTCCAGAGTGGTACAGTATTACTACTAGACTCCTGGTTACTATGGTCTCCAGAGTGGTACAGTATTACTACTAGACTCCTGGTTACTATGGTCTCCAGAGTGGTACAGTATTACTACTAGACTCCTGGTTACTATGGTCTCCAGAGTGGTACAGTATTACTACTAGACTCCTGGTTACTATGGTCTCCAGAGTGGTACAGTATTACTACAGTTACTATGGTCTTACAGTATTACTACTAGACTCCTGGTTACTATGGTCTCCAGAGTGGTACAGTATTACTACTAGACTCCTGGTTACTATGGTCTCCAGAGTGGTACAGTATTACTACTAGACTCCTGGTTACTATGGTCTCCAGAGTGGTACAGTATTACTACTAGACTCCTGGTTACTATGGTCTAGTGGTACAGTATTACTACTAGACTCCTGGTTACTATGGTCTCCAGAGTGGTACAGTATTACTACTAGACTCCTGGTTACTACGGTCTCCAGAGTGGTACAGTATTACTACTAGACTCCTGGTTACTATGGTCTCCAGAGTGGTACAGTATTACTACTAGACTCCTGGTTACTATGGTCTCCAGAGTGGTACAGTATTACTACTAGACTCCTGGTTACTATGGTCTCCAGAGTGGTACAGTATTACTACTAGACTCCTGGTTACTATGGTCTCCAGAGTGGTACAGTATTACTACTAGACTCCTGGTTACTATGGTCTCCAGAGAAGTACAGTATTACTACTAGACTCCTGGTTACTAGGGCTGTTTTTCATGGTTCGGGCTAGGCCCCTTAGTTCCAGTGAAGGGAAATCTTAACGCTACAGCATACAATGACATTCTAGACGATTCTGTGCTTCCAACTTTGTGGCAACAGTTTGGGGAAGCCCCTTTCCTGTTTCAGCATGACAATGCCCCCGTGCACAAAGCGAGGTCCATACAGAAATGGCTTGTCGAGTTCGGTGTGGAAGAATTTGACTGGCCTGCACAGAGCCCTGACCTCAACCCCATCAATCACCTTTGGGATGAATTGGAACGCAGACTGTGAGCCAGGAGGCCTAACCGCCCAACTTCACTAATGCTCTTGTGGCTGAATGGAAGCAAGTCCCCGCAGCAATGTTCCAACATCTAGTGGAAAGCCTTCCCAGGAGAGTGGAGGCTGTTATAGCAGCAATGTTCCAACATCTAGTGGAAAGCCTTCCCAGAAGAGAGGAGGCTGTTATAGCAGCAATGTTCCAACATCTAGTGGAAAGCCTTCCCAGAAGAGTGGAGGCTGTTATAGCAGCAATGTTCCAACATCTAGTGGAAAGCCTTCCCAGAAGAGTGGAGGCTGTTATAGCAGCAATGTTCCAACATCTAGTGGAAAGCCTTCCCAGAAGAGTGGAGGCTGTTATAGCAGCAATGTTCCAACATCTAGTGGAAAGCCTTCCCAGGAGAGTGGAGGCTGTTTTAGCAGCGAAGGGGGGCAACTCCATATTAATAGCCATTATTTTGGAATGAGATTGTTAGACGAGCAGATGTCCACATACCTTTGGGCATTTAGTGCACCTGTATCCTATTTTTATCAGACACGTACCTGGTATAGAGACAACATGAATTAGAATATATTTACTGTCACGAGTCCGACCGAGGGTGGCTTCCCTTCCCGGGCGGGTGGCGCTCGGCGGTCGTCGTCACCGGCCTATTAGCTGCCACTGATTGTCTTTCCTCCCCCTCCTTGTATGTTTATTGTTAGCACCTGTTTGTGAATCATTAGTTGGGCTTCTTTAGACAGCCGGTCCGCCTGTTTCTTTGTGCGGGATGAATTATTGTGACCTTCGGTTAGGTAGTAGACAGCCGGTCCGCCTGTTTCTCTGTGCGGGATGAATTATTGTGACCTTCGGTTACGTAGTAGACAGCCGGTCCGCCTGTTTCTTTGTGCGGGATGAATTATTGTGACCTTCGGTTACGTAGTAGAGGAACGTGTTTGTTCCTGGTCGTGTATTTCGGTTGTACTGTTTTCGTCCCCCGTGTTTGGGGCATTTGGTTGTGTGTGTGTGTGTGTGTGTGTGTGTGTGTGTGTGTGTGTGTGTCTGTGCACCAGTGGTGCGTTTGTGCGTTAAAGAGCACAGCATTGCACTCTCTGTTTCCTGCGTCTGACTCCACACCCACGACACCCAGAGCGTGACATTTACACAGAAGGATATGGTGCTACAAGTCATGCACGCCTTTTGCATATTTTCTCAGTGTGTTTTGTGTGTGTGTGTGTGTGTTAACCTTGTGAAGGTATGGTGTCCTCTGAACAGCACGGGGTGGTACTCTGGGTACTGTAGCCACTAGAACAGTGTAGAGAGTCCCTACTGGAACGCTGTGTGTGTGAGTCCAGCTGTAGACCTCTGGACAGGGCCAGAGCCAGCTCCTCATGGGTCTCCATCTCACACACCTGGAGACAGAGACACGCACGCACGCACACACACACACACACACACACACACACACACACACACACACACACACACACACACACACACACACACACACACACACACACACACACACACACACACACACACACACGGTTAAGAAAACGTAATCCTTCTTTGAGCAGCATGAAGATAAATCAATCGATATAAACTGGATGGTTTGAGCCCTGAATTCTGATTGGCTGAAGGCCGTGGCATATCAGACCATATACCACGGGTATGACAAAACATTTAGTTTTACTGCTCTAATTACGTTGGTAACCAGTTTATAATCGTCGTGCCTAAGAGCAGCCCTTTGCCGTGGTATATTGGCCACCTCCTCGGGCCTTATTGCTTAATTATAAACTGGTTGGTTTGAACCCTGAATGCTGACTGGCTGACAGCCGTGGTATATTGGCCACCTCCTTGTGCCTTATTGCTCTATTATAAACTGGTTGGTTTGAGCCCAGAATGCTGACTGGCTGACAGCCGTGGTATATTGGCCACCTCCTCGGGCCTTATTGCTTAATTATAAACTGGTTGGTTTGAACCCTGAATGCTGACTGGCTGACAGCCGTGGTATATTAGACGGTATACCACGGGTACGACGAAACATTTGTTTTTCCTGCTCTAATTACGTTGGTAACCAGTTTATAATAGCAGTAAGGTACCTCTGGGGTTTGTGGTATATGGCCAATATACCACGGGCTAAGGGCTGTGTCCAGGTACTCCGCGTTGCGTCGTGATTAAGAAAAGAGCTTAGCTGTGGTATAGTGGCCATATACCACAAAGCCCCGAGGTGCCTTATTACCTAAATATATCACAGACATTGAATCACCACACACACACACACACACACACACACACACACACACACACACACACACACACACACACACACACACACACACACACACACACACACACACACACACACACACACACACAAACTAGACATTTCAAGAAAAATTGTGTGCCTTGCTGCAGACATTTGTATAAAATATAGATTAACTTCTCTGGGATAGGGGGCAGCATTTTCACTTTTGGATGAATACCACCCAGAGTAAACTGCCTCCTACTCAGTCCCAGATGCTTATATATGCATATGATTATTAGTATTGGATTGAAAACACTCTGAAGTTTCTAAAACTGTTTGAATGATGTCTGTGAGTATAACATAACTCATATAACAGGCAAAAACCTGAGAAAAAATCCAAACAGGAAGTGGGAAATCTGAGGTTTGTAGTTTTTGAACTCAGTCCCTGTCAAATACACAGTGGGATATGGGTTATGTTGCACTTCCCAAGGCTTCCACTAGATGTCAACCATCTTTAGAACGTTGTTTCAGGCTGCTCCTGTGAAGGGGGGCCGGATGGGAGCTGTTTGACTAAGGGGCCTGGCAGCAGCCTCGTTCTCAGTCACGCACATTTCACATGAGAGGTATCTCTCGTTCCATTGCTTTTCTACAGAAAAGCAATGGAACGAATTCTCCGGTTGGAACATTATTGAACATTTATGATAAAAACATCCTAAAGATTGATTATTTTCTTAGTTTGACAAGTTTCTTCGAACTGTAAAATAACTTTTTGAACTTTTCGTCCAACTGGACCAGAACGTGCTAACAAAAGAAGCTATTTGGACATAAATAGACATAAATGATGGACATTATCGAACAAAACAAGCATTTATTGTGGAACTGCGATTCCTGGGAGTGCATTCTGATGAAGATCATCAAAGGTAAGTGAATATTTATAATGCTATTTATGACTAATGTTGACTACCCAACATGGCAGATATTTCTCTGGCTGGATTGGGCTCTGAGCGCCGTTCTCAGATTATGCTTTTTCCGTTTTTTGAAATCTGACACAGCGGTTGCATTAAGGAGAAGTGTAATCCAAAGTTCCATGCATAACACTTGAATTTTCATCAACATTTATAATGAGTATTTCTGTGAATTCATGTGGCTCTCTGCAATATCACTGCATGTTTTGGAACTACTGAACATAACACGCCAATGTAAAATAAGATTTTTGGATATTAATATGCACTTTACCAAATAAAACATACATGTATAGTGTAACATGAAGTCCTATGAGTGTCATCTGATGAAGGTCATCAAAGGTTAGTGATTCATTTGATCTATATTTGTGCTTTTTGTGACTCCTCTCTTTGGATGGAAAAATGGCTGGGTTTTTCTGTGAGTTGGTGGTGACCTAACATGATCGTTTGTGGAGCTTTCGCTGTATAGCATTTTTGAAATCAGACACGGTGGCTGGATTAACGAAAATTATATCTTTAAAATGGTGCCTAATACTTGTATGTTTGAGAAATTTGATTTATGAGATTTTTGATGATTTGTATTTGGCGCCCTGCAATTTCATTGGCTGTTGGCGAGGGGTTCCGCTAACGGAACTCCCAGTCCTAGACAGGTTAGAGCATGTGTCCAGCTGACCTTGGGTGGTGGAGGTAATGGTTGACTCCTGCCCCCAAGTGCTGGGATGACACCAGCAGGCAGTGGTAGACTCCTGCCCCCAGGTGCTGGGATGACACCAGCAGGCAGTGGTAGACTCCTGCCCCCAGGTGCTGGGATGACACCAGCAGGCAGTGGTAGACTCCTGCCCCCAGGTGCTGGGATGACACCAGCAGGCAGTGGTAGTGGGGCATAGCTGGTGTCTGCTGGTACAGGATCCTTGTCCTTCCTCCTTCTAAGGGTGTTCACCATGGGCTGGTCATAGGGTCCTGGTTTAGCCCAGTCCTACAGGATACAGATACATAGCTGAGTTCACCTCCTCTACCCAGTCCTACAGGACACAGAAATATAGCTGAGTTCACCTCCTCTACCCAGTCCTACAGGATACAGATACATAGCTGAGTTCACCTCCTCTACCCAGTCCTACAGGACACAGAAATATAGCTGAGTTCACCTCCTCTACCCAGTCCTACAGGACACAGATACATAGCTGAGTTCACCTCCTCTACCCAGTCCTACAGGACACAGATACATAGCTGAGTTCACCTCCTCTACCCAGTCCTACAGGATACAGATACATAGCTGAGTTCACCTCCTCTACCCAGTCCTACAGGATACAGATACATAGCTGAGTTCACCTCCTCTACCCAGTCCTACAGGATACAGAAACATAGCTGAGTTCACCTCCTCTACCCAGTCCTACAGGATACAGAAACATAGCTGTGGGGATTCTGAACTATTATCACCATCTTCAAATACATCTTCTGCAGGAACACATCTGAAATCTACCAATGAAACGTGTAGAAGACGATGTAGTATATCGTCCTACAGTAATTTTTCAATCTGACTGTAACATAATCATAATGTCATAGTAATTCAGAGGGTCCTACGTAATGACAGGATGTTGATGTTTCAGGAACACAAGGAGACATGATGAGGAGGAGGACTGAACCAACAAACAAACCTTCCAGCTGGGGACTTTAGAGGTGGGGACCATGTTAGGCCCCAGGGTGCAGTAATGAGGGTAGTCAGGTAGCAGGGCCGAGCCCGGCCTGGACCACGACTGGGACGGACAGGAGGAGGAGGAGGTGGTGATGGAGGTGGAATGGGAGGAGGGAGGGAAGAGGGGGTAGGAACCCACCAGGCCTGAGCCCCCTCCCATCAGGTAGGACCCCCCCAGGCCTGAGCCCCCTCCCATCAGGTATGAAGAGTCTGAATGATGGTGATCCCCGTAGTGGTCATACCCGTTAGACAACTGAGCATGAGCAGGGGAACGGAATGACACAAACAAACAAACATAAAATTGGAGAAATTTGTCAAATTATAAAAACCAACACAATAGGGTCAGGATAATAAACCAACACAATAGGGTCAGGATAATAAAACAACACAATAGGGTCAAGATAATAAACCAACACAATAGGGTCAGGATAATAAACCAACACAATAGGGTCAGGATAATAAACCAACACAATAGGGTCAGGATAATAAACCAACACAATAGGGTCAGGATAATAAACCAACACAATAGGGTCAAGATAATAAACCAACACAATAGGGTCAGGATAATAAACCAACACAATAGGGTCAAGATAATAAACCAACACAATAGGGTCAGGATAATAAACCAACACAATAGGGTCAAGATAATAAAACAACACAATAGGGTCAGGACAATAAACCAACACAATAGGGTCAGGACAATAAACCAACACAATAGGGTCAAGATAATAAACCAACACAATAGGGTCAGGATAATAAACCAACACAATAGGGTCAGGATAATAAACCAACACAATAGGGTCAGGACAATAAAACAACACAATAGGGTCAGGATAATAAACCAACACAATAGGGTCAGGATAATAAACCAACACAATAGGGTCAGGATAATAAACCAACACAATAGGGTCAGGATAATACAACAACACAATAGGGTCAGGACAATAGGGTCAGGATAATAACCAACACAATAGGGTCAGGATAATAAAACAACACAATAGGGTCAGGATAATACAACAACACAATAGGGTCAGGATAATAGGGTCAGGATAATAAAACAACACAATAGGGTCAGGATAATAAAACAACACAATAGGGTCAGGATAATAAACCAACACAATAGGGTCAGGATAATAAACCAACACAATAGGGTCAAGATAATAAAACAACACAATAGGGTCAGGATAATAAACCAACACAATAGGGTCAGGATAATAAACCAACACAATAGGGTCAGGATAATAAACCGACACAATAGGGTCAGGACAATAGGGTCAGGATAATAAACCAACACAATAGGGTCAGGATAATAAACCAACACAATAGGGTCAGGATAATAAAACAACACAATAGGGTCAGGATAATAAAACAACACAATAGGGTCAGGACAATAGGGTCAGGATAATAAAACAACACAATAGGGTCAGGATAATAAAACAACACAATAGGGTCAGGACAATAGGGTCAGGATAATAAACCAACACAATAGGGTCAGGATAATAAACCAACACAATAGGGTCAGGATAATAAACCAACACAATAGGGTCAGGATAATAAACCAACACAATAGGGTCAGGATAATAAACCAACACAATAGGGTCAGGATAATATACCAACACAATAGGGTCAGGATAATAAACCAACACAATAGGGTCAGGATAATAAACCAACACAATAGGGTCAGGATAATAAACCAACACAATAGGGTCAAGATAATAAAACAACACAATAGGGTCAGGATAATAGGGTCAGGATAATACAACAACACAATAGGGTCAGGACAATAGGGTCAGGATAATAAAACAACACAATAGGGTCAAGATAATAAAACAACACAATAGGGTCAGGATAATACAACAACACAATAGGGTCAGGATAATAAAACAACACAATAGGGTCAGGATAATAGGGTCAGGATAATAAAACAACACAATAGGGTCAGGATAATACAACAACACAATAGGGTCAGGATAATAAAACAACACAATAGGGTCAGGAAAATAGGGTCAGGACAATAGGGTCAGGATAATAAAACAACACAATAGGGTCAGGATAATAAACCAACACAATAGGGTCAGGATAATAAACCAACACAATAGGGTCAAGATAATAAAACAACACAATAGGGTCAGGATAATAGGGTCAGGATAATACAACAACACAATAGGGTCAGGACAATAGGGTCAGGATAATAAAACAACACAATAGGGTCAAGATAATAAAACAACACAATAGGGTCAGGATAATAGGGTCAGGATAATAAAACAACACAATAGGGTCAGGATAATACAACAACACAATAGGGTCAGGATAATAAAACAACACAATAGGGTCAGGATAATAAAACAACACAATAGGGTCAGGACAATAGGGTCAGGACAATAGGGTCAGGATAATAAAACAACACAATAGGGTCAGGATAATAAAACAACACAATAGGGTCAGGATAATAAAACAACACAATAGGGTCAGGACAATAGGGTCAGGACAATAGGGTCAGGATAATACAACAACACAATAGGGTCAGGATAATAGGGTCAGGATAATAAAACAACACAATAGGGTCAGGATAATAAACCGACACAATAGGGTCAGGATAATAAAACAACACAATAGGGTCAGGATAATAAACCAACACAATAGGGTCAGGATAATAAACCAAACAATAGGGTCAGGATAATAAACCAACACAATAGGGTCAGGATAATAAACCAACACAATAGGGTCAGGATAATAAACCAACACAATAGGGTCAGGATAATAAAACAACACAATAGGGTCAGGATAATAAACCAACACAATAGGGTCAGGATAATAAAACAACACAATAGGGTCAGGATAATAAACCAACACAATAGGGTCAGGATAATAAACCAACACAATAGGGTCAGGATAATAAACCAACACAATAGGGTCAGGATAATAAACCAACACAATCAGAAACACAAGATAAAAGTTGGTGAATGAAATACAAATAACTCAACATTTCGGAAGAACAAATAAACAAAAGGAGTAAACTAAGAAAATGAATCCTGCCTGATTGACAAACCCGGATCGCGGTTCTGAATTCTGAAATGTATGTGAACGACCACGATGACCCATGAGACTGGATACGTAACAGAGGCGATCAGAGACAGGTGAAAGGAAGCTGTGGGTGGAACACCTGGATGGGGTAGAGGGATGTGGAGAAGGTGAACACGATGGTTCCTGTGAGGAGAATCTAGAATCAGGGCTACAGCAAGGAGACGAGGGGTAGGGGATCTATCATGAGGAGACGAGGGGTAGGGGATCTATCATGAGGAGACGAGGGGTAGGGTATCTATCATGAGGAGACGAGGGGTAGGGGATCTATCATGAGGAGACGAGGGGTAGGGTATCTATCATGAGGAGACGAGGGGTAGGGGATCTATCATGAGGAGACGAGGGGTAGGGGATCTATCATGAGGAGACGAGGGGTAGGGTATCTATCATGAGGAGACGAGGGGGGTAGGGTATCTATCATGAGAGGAGACGAGGGGGGTGAGGAGACGAGGGGGGGATCTATCATGAGAGGGAGGGATCATGAGGGAGGGAGATGAGGAGACGAGGGGTATCTATCATGAGGAGACGAGGGGTAGGGGATCTATCATGAGGAGACGAGGGGTAGGGGATCTATCATGAGGGGACGAGGGGTAGGGTATCTATCATGAGGAGACGAGGGGTAGGGTATCTATCATGAGGAGACGAGGGGTAGGGTATCTATCATGAGGAGACGAGGGGTAGGGTATCTATCATGAGGAGACGAGGGGTAGGGTATCTATCATGAGGAGACGAGGGGTAGGGTATCTATCATGAGGAGACGAGGGGTAGGGTATCTATCATGAGGAGACGAGGGGTAGGGTATCTATCATGAGGAGACGAGGGGTAGGGTATCTATCATGAGAGGGGACGAGGGGTAGGGGATCTATCATGAGAGGGGACGAGGGGTAGGGTATCTATCATGAGAGGGAGGGGTAGGGATCTATCATGAGGGGTATCTATCATGAGGAGGGTAGGGGAGACGAGGGGTAGGGTATCTATCATGAGGAGAGGGGTAGGGGATCTATCATGAGGAGACGAGGGGTAGGGTATCTATCATGAGGAGACGAGGGGTAGGGGATCTATCATGAGGAGACGAGGGGTAGGGGATCTATCATGAGGAGACGAGGGGTAGGGGATCTATCATGAGGAGACGAGGGGTAGGGGATCTATCATGAGAGGGGACGAGGGGTAGGGGATCTATCATGAGGAGACGAGGGGTAGGGGATCTATCATGAGAGGGGGATCTATCATGAGGAGACGAGGGGTAGGGGATCTATCATGAGAGGGGACGAGGGGTAGGGTATCTATCATGAGAGGGGACGAGGGGTAGGGTATCTATCATGAGAGGGGACGAGGGGTAGGGTATCTATCATGAGAGGGGACGAGGGGTAGGGTATCTATCATGAGAGGGGACGAGGGGTAGGGTATCTATCATGAGAGGGGACGAGGGGTAGGGTATCTATCATGAGAGAGGACGAGGGGTAGGGTATCTATCATGAGAGGGGACGAGGGGTGCTTCCTCTCAAAGGAGGGATGGAGGGAGTATTTCACCTTGTCAACTGCAGCCAGAGGCCCTCCTGAGGTGGGAGAGCTGCACTCACTGACTGACTGGCAGGTGTCAGAGGCCTCAGACGAGCCAGAGCTGGAGCAAGGCTGGAGGAACGGCAGGTTGGGAGGAGGCAGACAGACACGGCACGAGGACGAGCACAAGACGAGAGCAGAGAGTTTTGGTGTTAAAAAAATGAGAGGAGTTTGAGTTCAGTGTAGGGTTAAAAGATGACCGGATATGAACATACACGCAGTCACAGACAGTCACAGACAGTCACAGACAGTCACAGACCGCCACACACAGTCACAGACGGTCAAATATGGTCACAGACAGTCACAGACAGTCACAGACAGTCACACACAGTCACAGACAGTCACAGACAGTCACACACAGCCACACACCGTCAAACATGGCCACAGGCAGTCACAGACAGTCACAGACAGTCACAGACAGTCAGACAGTCACACGTCGCCACAGACCGTCACAGACCGTCACATACGGTCACAGAGTCACACACAGTCACAGACGGTCACAGACAGTCACATACGGTCACAGACGGTCACAGACAGTCACAGACAGTCACAGACAGTCACAGACAGTCACAGTCACAAACAGTCACAGACAGTCACAGACAGTCACAGACAGTCACAGACAGTCACAGACAGTCACAGACAGTCACAGACGTCAAACATGGCCACAGGCAGTCACAGACAGTCACAGACAGTCACAGACAGTCACAGACACGGTCACACGTCACACAGTCACAGACCGTCACATACGGTCACAGAGTCACACACAGTCACAGACAGTCACAGACAGTCACAGACATGGTCACAGACAGTCACAGACAGTCACAGACAGTCACAGACAGTCACAGACAGTCACAGACAGTCACAGACAGTCACACACAGCCACAGACCGTCAAACATGGCCACAGGCAGTCACAGACAGTCACATACAGTCACAGACAGTCACAGACAGTCACAGACAGTCAGTCACACGTCGCCACAGACAGTCACAGACGGTCACAGAGTCACACACAGTCACAGACGGTCACAGACGGTCACAGACAGTCACAGACAGTCACAGACAGTCACAGACAGTCACAAGACAGTCACAGACAGTCACAGACAGTCACAGACAGTCACAGACAGTCACACACCGTCACACACCGTCACACACGGTCACAGACAGTCACAGACAGTCACAGACGGTCACAGTCACAGACAGTCACAGACGGTCACAGACAGTCACAGACAGTCACAGACGGTCACAGGCGGTCACAGACGGTCACAGACAGTCACACGTGGCCACAGACGGTCACAAAAGGTTACAGACGGTCACAGACGGTCGGTTACAGACGGTCACAGACGGTCACAGACGGTCACAGACGGTCACAGACGGTCACAGACGGTCACAGACAGTCACAGACAGTCACAGACAGTCACACAGGAATAGAACACATAAAGGAGAGGAAGGCGTGTATTGTAGCCAGCACATAAAGACAGAACAGCAGGGAAGACGTTAGAAGGCATCAGTCAGTCAGTGAGCTGCATCAGCACGTTTAAAAACAACAGTTCCCTGCCAGCAGGGAGGTTAGCACCGAGATTCAGGGGGGAATTAGCTGAAGTGAAACCAAGCAGAGAGGTGAGTCAGAGGATAGAATCATTTAGCATTAACTGTCCTTGTGGACAGCAGAGGGAGAAGCAGATAGACAGTCTGGTACTAAGCATCATGGTTAAAGAGTTTAAAGCCAGACACAGAAAGCCCAGGAGTATTATTATCCTGGTGGTTTTCTATGGAGTATTATTCTCCTGCTGGTTTTCTATGGAGTAGTATTCTCCTGCTGGTTATCTATGGAGTATTATTCTCCTGGTGGTTTCTGTGGAGTATTATTCTCCTGGTGGTTTTCTATGGAGTATTATTCTCCTGCTGGTTATCTATGGAGTAGTATTCTCCTGGTGGTTTTCTATGGAGTAGTATTCTCCTGGTGGTTTCTATGGAGTAGTATTCTCCTGCTGGTTATCTATGGAGTATTATTCTCCTGGTGGTTTCTGTGGAGTATTATTCTCCTGGTGGTTTTCTATGGAGTATTATTCTCCTAGTGGTTTTCTATGGAGTAGTATTCTCCTGGTGGTTTTCTATGGAGTATTATTCTCCTGCTGGTTATCTATGGAGTAGTATTCTCCTGGTGGTTTTCTATGGAGTAGTATTCTCCTGGTGGTTTTCTATGGAGTAGTATTCTCCTGCTGGTTATCTATGGAGTAGTATTCTCCTGGTGGTTTTCTATGGAGTAGTATTCTCCTGGTGGTTTCCTATGGAGTAGTATTCTCCTGCTGGTTATCTATGGAGTAGTGTTTCCCTGGTGGTTTTCTATGGAGTAGTATTCTCCTGGTGGTTTTCTATGGAGTAGTATTCTCCTGGTGGTTTCCTATGGAGTAGTATTCTCCTGGTGGTTTTCTATGGAGTAGTATTCTCCTGGTGGTTTCCTATGGAGTAGGTATTCTCCTGGTGGTTTCCTATGGAGTAGTATTCTCCTGGTGGTTTCCTATGGAGTAGTATTCTCCTGGTGGTGTTCTATGGAGTAGTATTCTCCTGGTGGTTTCCTATGGAGTAGTATTCTCCTGGTGGTTTTCTATGGAGTAGTATTCTCCTGGTGGTTTCCTATGGAGTAGTATTCTCCTGGTGGTTTTCTATGGAGTAGTATTCTCCTGGTGGTTTCCTATGGAGTAGTATTCTCCTGCTGGTTTTCTATGGAGTATTATTCTGACAGTGACCTAACAGAGGAAGGAACTCTACTCTAGACTGACAGTGACCTAACAGAGGAAGGAGGAACTCTACTCTAGACTGACAGTGACCTAACAGAGGAAGGAACTCTACTCTAGACTGACAGTGACCTAACAGAGGAAGGAACTCTACTCTAGACTGACAGTGACCTAACAGAGGAAGGAGGAACTCTACTCTAGACTGACAGTGACCTAACAGAGGAAGGAACTCTACTCTAGACTGACAGTGACCTAACAGAGGAAGTAGGAACTCTACTATAGACTGACAGTGACCTAACAGAGGAAGGAGGAACTCTACTATAGACTGACAGTGACCTAACAGAGGAAGGAGGAACTCTACTCTAGACTGACAGTGACCTAACAGAGGAAGGAGGAACTCTACTCTAGACTGACAGTGACCTAACAGAGGAAGTGGGGACTCTACTCTGGACTGGAAGTTGGCCTTGTAACGAGTTGTAACGAACCTCAACTATAACCGAGTTCCAAGCCCATCCCTCTAATCAAGGTTGTCCCAAAACAGAGTGAGCGAGGAGCTAAATTGAGGGATTGAGGGTTAATTAGAGCCAGGATGGTTTGTGATCAGGGTTAGGGCTCCCCATCATGACCAATAGACTCCAGGGGTGAACACCAAGGCCTGCTCATGTGATCAACCTTGTCTGAACAGGGTTTCCTAAGCAACCTGGGATGGCTAGTGTCTCTCATATATGATGTATAAGGAAGTCAAAGGTCACTTGAGGACCAGTCGATCATAATATATGTATTGTTGACATATACAGTCAGCCTGGGACAGGACACTGACGAAAACTAAACTGTCAATACACTTCCAGAAGATGTCAAGGTTTAATCTCAGGGTCAAGAGTCCAGTGTACAGATAGTAGGGTCTTACCACTTGGTACTGTACTGTAGTGTAGTGTACTGTAGTGTAGTGTACTGTACTGTAGTGTAGTGTAGTGTACTGTAGTGTAGTGTAGTGTACTGTACTGTAGTGTACTGTACTGTAGTGTAGTCTACTGTAGTGTAGTGTAGTGTACTGTAGTGTAGTGTACTGTAGTGTAGTGTAGTGTACTGTACTGTAGTGTACTGTAGTGTAGTGTACTGTAGTGTAGTGTAGTGTACTGTAGTGTAGTGTAGTGTACTGTACTGTAGTGTACTGTAGTGTAGTCTACTGTAGTGTAGTGTACTGTAGTGTAGTGTAGTGTACTGTACTGTAGTGTAGTGTACTGTCTTACCTGCGGTAGTGTTTCCTGGGGCATGGGTGATGGTGACTTGGAGGTGTAGGTGTCTGCCTGGGAGATGAATCCTGAGTCATGGGAGGACATGGAGGACAGTCGTGCCGCGGCCTGCTGGGGCAGGGTGGAGCTACGGTAGCCGTAGTGGGAGGAGCAGGAGGAGGAGGAAGGGGAGTGAGAGTGGGATGTGCCGCTGGAGCGAGAGTCACTACTGTTTACGCTGTTCAGACTGCTGTTAGGGTGAGACGGGTGGAGAGACAGACAGACAGGTGGAGAGACAGACAGACAGACAGACAGGTGAGACAGACAGACAGACAGACAGACAGACAGACAGACAGACAGACAGACAGACAGACAGACAGACAGACAGACAGACAGACAGACAGAGGGTGAGAGACAGACAGACAGACAGATGGGTGGACAGACAGACAGACAGACAGACAGACAGACAGACAGACAGACAGACAGGCAGGAGGAGGGTGAGAGACAGACAGACAGACAGACAGACAGACAGACAGACAGACAGACAGACAGACAGACAGACAGACAGACAGACAGACAGACAGACAGACAGACAGACAGACAGACAGACAGACAGACAGACAGACAGACAGACAGACAGACAGACAGACAGACAGACAGACAGTGAATGGGTTAACACTCCAAACCAATGCAGCAGACAGTGACTGTGAACAAACCAGTCAAATTAAAATATTAAAACACCCAGGCATGAAATCATAATAAACGTTACCACAATATACACATATATATATATATATCAACGTCTATCATGCTCAGTGCAACTACAAGCAAGTTGGACTGTGGTCGCCATACAGACATGTGCCTTTATCATTGGGTCCATTGACCGACCATCAACAGTGACATTTTAACTAGGATCTGTGGATCCAACAACTGGCATTAAACTGATGTAAACAAAGTGAAATGCATCACAAGATGAAAACAAGACATCACAGCACAAAGTGTTTTACAAACCCAACCAGTGTGACGACAACAACAACCATGTACGGAAGGACACGAGGTGGAGGGGGGGTTATTATGAGTCATATTCTATAGGTGGGGCGGCAGGGTAGCCTAGTGGTTAGAGCGTTGGACTAGTAACCGGAAGGTTGTAAGTTCAAACCCCCGAGCTGACAAAGGTACAAATCTGTCGTTCTGCCCCTGAACAAGGCAGTTAACCCACTGTTCCCAGGCCGTCATTGAAAATAAGAATTTGTTCTTAACCGACTTGCCTGGTTAAATAAAGGTAAAATAAAAAATAAAAACAGCTGGAAGGCTGAAATTACAATGACATTTAATATTGAAATGTCTACATTCATAACACACGCAATGTTATATTTACAAGTCTGGGTGAAATGAATGAACTATCTTCAATTCCCCCAGGAAACAAGTAGGTGAAGAGATTGGGCATCACAAACGGCTGCAGTTCCTCTACCCACCACCGGGGGGCGGGGTCTGTCTTCATCAGGGCGTCGAAGAGTAGGATCAGTTCCCCACTGTCTATATAATTGTTTCAGTATGTAAAATTTAGGCGAAACTGATCCTAGATCAGATCTATGTGTGAATGTGGGTCTAAGGTTGTTTTTCAGTTCAAGGTGAAACATTCTGGATGTGGTCTGGTTCTGGTCCAAGACACCACTACATACTGGGACTACTAGAGATGACCCATTTCCACCACTACATACTGGGACTACTAGAGATGACCCATTTCCACCACTACATACTGGGACTACTAGAGATGACCCATTTCCACCACTACATACTGGGACTACTAGAGATGACCCATTTCCACCACTACATACTGGGACTACTAGAGATGACCCATTTCCACCACTACATACTGGGACTACTAGAGATGACCCATTTCCACCACTACATACTGGGACTACTAGAGATGACCCATTTCCACCACTACATACTGGGACTACTAGAGATGACCCATTTCCACCACTACATACTGGGACTACTAGAGATGACCCATTTCCACCACTACATACTGGGACTACTAGAGATGACCCATTTCCACCACTACATACTGGGACTACTAGAGATGACCCATTTCCACCACTACATACTGGGACTACTAGAGATGACCCATTTCCATCTGAAGGTTCTGAACAGGCCCCTCCCCCTGCGTAGATAAAGGTGACAAGCTGCGGTTCTGGTCCTAGGACACCTACCTGCACATACTGGACTTCCTGGACCTAGTGGTGCTGGGGGAGGAGGGAGGAGTCTGATAGGACCAGTTATAGTCAGAGCCTTTCAGATCCAGAATCACCTGACAGGACAGAACAACAATGACAGATCAGTGTCTGAGGAGGAAACACATGGGACAGATATGGAATGGAACCCTACAGTCTGAGGAGGAAACACATGGGACAGATATGAAATGGAACCCTACAGTCTGAGGAGGAAACACATGGGACAGATATGAAATGGAACCCTATAGTCTGAGGAGGAAACACATGGGACAGATATGAAATGGAACCCTACAGTCTGAGGAGGAAACACATGGGACAGATATGAAATGGAACCCTATAGTCTGAGGAGGAAACACATGGGACAGATATGAAATGGAACCCTATAGTCTGAGGAGGAAACACATGGGACAGATATGAAATGGAACCCTATAGTCTGAGGAGGAAACACAGATATGAAATGGAACCCTACAGTCTGAAGAGGAAACAAATGGGACAGATATGAAATGGAACCCTACAGTCTGAGGAGGAAACACATGGGACAGATATGAAATGGAACCCTATAGTCTGAGGAGGAAACACAGATATGAAATGGAACCCTACAGTCTGAGGAGGAAACACAGATATGAAATGGAACCCTACAGTCTGAGGAGGAAACACAGATATGAAATGGAACCCTATAGTCTGAGGAGGAAACACAGATATGAAATGGAACCCTATAGTCTGAGGAGGAAACACATGGGACAGATATGAAATGGAACCCTACAGTCTGAGGAGGAAACACAGATATGAAATGGAACCCTACAGTCTGAGGAGGAAACACAGATATGAAATGGAACCCTATAGTCTGAGGAGGAAACACATGGGACAGATATGAAATGGAACCCTACAGTCTGAGGAGGAAACACATGGGACAGATATGAAATGGAACCCTACAGTCTGAGGAGGAAACACATGGGACAGATATGAAATGGAACCCTACAGTCTGAGGAGGAAACACATGGGACAGATATGAAATGGAACCCTACAGTCTGAGGAGGAAACACATGGGACAGATATGAAATGGAACCCTATAGTCTGAGGAGGAAGCACATGGGACAGATATGAAATGGAACCCTATAGTCTGAGGAGGAAACACAGATATGAAATGGAACCCTACAGTCTGAGGAGGAAACAAATGGGACAGATATGAAATGGAACCCTACAGTCTGAGGAGGAAACACATGGGACAGATATGAAATGGAACCCTATAGTCTGAGGAGGAAACACAGATATGAAATGGAACCCTACAGTCTGAGGAGGAAACACATGGGACAGATATGAAATGGAACCCTATAGTCTGAGGAGGAAACACAGATATGAAATGGAACCCTATAGTCTGAGGAGGAAACACATGGGACAGATATGAAATGGAACCCTATAGTCTGAGGAGGAAACACAGATATGAAATGGAACCCTACAGTCTGAGGAGGAAACACAGATATGAAATGGAACCCTACAGTCTGAGGAGGAAACACATGGGACAGATATGAAATGGAACCCTATAGTCTGAGGAGGAAACACAGATATGAAATGGAACCCTATAGTCTGAGGAGGAAACACATGGGACAGATATGAAATGGAACCCTACAGTCTGAGGAGGAAACACATGGGACAGATATGAAATGGAACCCTACAGTCTGAGGAGGAAACACAGATATGAAATGGAACCCTACAGTCTGAGGAGGAAACACATGGGACAGATATGAAATGGAACCCTACAGTCTGAGGAGGAAACACATGGGACAGATATGAAATGGAACCCTACAGTCTGAGGAGGAAACACAGATATGAAATGGAACCCTACAGTCTGAGGAGGAAACACAGATATGAAATGGAACCCTACAGTCTGAGGAGGAAACACAGATATGAAATGGAACCCTACAGTCTGAGGAGGAAACACATGGGACAGATATGAAATGGAACCCTACAGTCTGAGGAGGAAACACAGATATGAAATGGAACCCTACAGTCTGAGGAGGAAACACAGATATGAAATGGAACCCTACAGTCTGAGGAGGAAACACAGATATGAAATGGAACCCTACAGTCTGAGGAGGAAACACAGATATGAAATGGAACCCTACAGTCTGAGGAGGAAACACAGATATGAAATGGAACCCTATAGTCTGAGGAGGAAACACATGGGACAGATATGAAATGGAACCCTACAGTCTGAGGAGGAAACACATGGGACAGATATGAAATGGAACCCTATAGTCTGAGGAGGAAACACAGATATGAAATGGAACCCTACAGTCTGAGGAGGAAACACAGATATGAAATGGAACCCTACAGTCTGAGGAGGAAACACAGATATGAAATGGAACCCTACAGTCTGAGGAGGAAACACAGATATGAAATGGAACCCTACAGTCTGAGGAGGAAACACAGATATGAAATGGAACCCTACAGTCTGAGGAGGAAACACAGATATGAAATGGAACCCTACAGTCTGAGGAGGAAACACATGGGACAGATATGAAATGGAACCCTACAGTCTGAGGAGGAAACACAGATATGAAATGGAACCCTATAGTCTGAGGGGGAAACACAGATATGAAATGGAACCCTACAGTCTGAGGAGGAAACACAGATATGAAATGGAACCCTACAGTCTGAGGAGGAAACACAGATATGAAATGGAACCCTACAGTCTGAGGAGGAAACACAGATATGAAATGGAACCCTATAGTCTGAGGAGGAAACACAGATATGAAATGGAACCCTACAGTCTGAGGAGGAAACACATGGGACAGATATGAAATGGAACCCTACAGTCTGAGGAGGAAACACAGATATGAAATGGAACCCTACAGTCTGAGGAGGAAACACAGATATGAAATGGAACCCTACAGTCTGAGGAGGAAACACAGATATGAAATGGAACCCTATAGTCTGAGGAGGAAACACATGGGACAGATATGAAATGGAACCCTATAGTCTGAGGAGGAAACACAGATATGAAATGGAACCCTATAGTCTGAGGAGGAAACACAGATATGAAATGGACCCAGAGTCTGAGGAGGAAACACAGATGAAATGGAACCCTACAGTCTGAGGAGGAAAACATGGGACAGATATGAAATGGAACCCTACAGTCTGAGGAGGAAACACAGATATGAAATGGAACCCTATAGTCTGAGGAGGAAACACAGATATGAAATGGAACCCTATAGTCTGAGGAGGAAACACAGATATGAAATGGAACCCTATAGTCTGAGGAGGAAACACAGATATGAAATGGAACCCTACAGTCTGAGGAGGAGGAAATGGAACATAGTCTGAGGGACAGATATGAAATGGAACCCTATAGTCTGAGGAGGAAACACAGTCTGAGGAGGAAACACAGATATGAAATGGAACCCTACAGTCTGAGGAGGAAACACAGATATGAAATGGAACCCTACAGTCTGAGGAGGAAACACAGATATGAAATGGAACCCTACAGTCTGAGGAGGAAACACAGATATGAAATGGAACCCTATAGTCTGAGGAGGAAACACAGATATGAAATGGAACCCTACAGTCTGAGGAGGAAACACAGATATGAAATGGAACCCTATAGTCTGAGGAGGAAACACAGATATGAAATGGAACCCTACAGTCTGAGGAGGAAACACAGATATGAAATGGAAATCTGAGGGAAAACAGATATGAAATGGAACCCTATAGTCTGAGGAGGAAACACATGGGACAGATATGAAATGGAACCCTACAGTCTGAGGAGGAAACACAGATATGAAATGGAACCCTACAGTCTGAGGAGGAAACACAGATATGAAATGGAACCCTACAGTCTGAGGAGGAAACACAGATATGAAATGGAACCCTACAGTCTGAGGAGGAAACACAGATATGAAATGGAACCCTATAGTCTGAGGATCAGGGTCAGGGTTAGGGTCAGGGTTAGGGTCAGGGTTAGGGTCAGGGTTAGGGTCAGGGATACGGTCAGGGTCAGGGTTAGGGTCAGGGTTAGGGTCAGGGTTAGGGTCAGGGATACGGTCAGGTCAGGGATAGGATCAGGGTTTATGGTCAGGGTCAGGGTTAGGGTTAGGGTCGGTCAGGGTCAGGGTTAGGGTCAGGGTTAGGGTCAGGGTTAGGGTCAGGGATACGGTCAGGGTCAGGGTTAGAGATACGGTCAGGGTCAGTGTCAGGCTAACGGTACCTGTTCGCTGGCGGGGGGCAGCTTGTGAGGGTCCATGGTCAGCATCTTGAGGTCGTCAGATATGGTCTGGAGGTGGGTGACCTCTCCTAGCATGGAGATCTCCTCATCCTGGAAGGATCACAATGTGTTTATTGATCCTGCATTTATCCAGGTGATGTCATCAGTCCTACTCATACTGATCACAACAACAACAACACCAACAACATCTTAAACTGAAACGTCAGCAATGTGCTTCTTATGGAACATCTCCTCTGGGTGTTAATGAGGAACATTTCCTCTGGGTGTTAATGAGGAACATCTCCTCTGGGTGTTAATGAGGAACATTTCCTCTGGGTGTTAATGAGGAACATTTCCTCTGGGTGTTAATGAGGAACATTTCCTCTGGGTGTTAATGAGGAACATTTCCTCTGGGTGTTAATGAGGAACATTTCCTCTGGGTGTTAATGAGGAACATTTCCTCTGGGTGTTAATGAGGAACATTTCCTCTGGGTGTTAATGAGGAACATTTCCTCTGGGTGTTAATGAGGAACATTTCCTCTGGGTGTTAATAATGAGGAACATTTCCTCTGGGTGTTAATGAGGAACATTTCCTCTGGGTGTTAATAATGAGGAACAGAACATCTCCTCTGGGTGTTAATAATGAGGAACAGAACATCTCCTCTGGGTGTTAATGAGGAACATTTCCTCTGGGTGTTAATAATGAGGAACATTTCCTCTGGGTGTTAATAATGAGGAACATTTCCTCTGGGTGTTAATGAGGAACATTTCCTCTGGGTGTTAATGAGGAACATTTCCTCTGGGTGTTAATGAGGAACATTTCCTCTGGGTGTTAATAATGAGGAACATTAACCACGGCCTTAGCCTGACCTCGGACCTCTGTGTTGTGTGTGTTAGTGTGTGTGTTATGTTATGACTCACCACGACAGGTCGTAGCATGGAGACGAAGGTGCACAACCTGCTCCTCTCCTCGACGAGGGCCTTCCTGACGGCCTGTTTCTCCGTCTCCTCCAGCAGCAGGTATTTATCACTGACGTCCTGCATGGCGCTGTTCAGCTGGGGCTGGACGTCTCCTCGCCCTGGACACACCGCTACTGTTAATATACTGGTACTATCATTACACATCACACTGGGGCTGGACGTCTCCTCGCCCTGGACACACCGCTACTGTTAATATACTGGTACGATCATTACACATCACACTGGGGCTGGACGTCTCCTCGCCCTGGGACACACCGCTACTGTTAATATAATGGTACTATCATTACACATCACACTGGGGCTGGACCGCTCCTCTCCTCGCCCCTGGCCACACCGTCTCCTCCAGCAGCTGTTAATATACTGGTACTATCATTACACATCACACTGGGGCTGGACGTCTCCTCGCCCTGGACACACCGCTACTGTTAATATACTGGTACGATCATTACACATCACACTGGGGCTGGACGTCTCCTCGCCCTGGACACACCGCTACTGTTAATATACTGGTACTATCATTACACATCACACTGGGGCTGGACGTCTCCTCGCCCTGGACACACCGCTACTGTTAATATACTGGTACTATCATTACACATCACACTGGGGCTGGACGTCTCCTCGCCCTGGACACACCGCTACTGTTAATATACTGGTACGATCATTACACATCACACTGGGGGGCTCTTCACCACAGACCTGGGACACACCGCTACTGTTAATATACTGCTACTATCATTACACATCACTCACATCACACTGGGGGGCTCTTCACCACAGACCTGGGACTAAAATGTATTTGAGGGCCCTTGATTTAGCTTGGAGTCTGCTCTTTTGTGAATATTCCATGTGCAATGTAGGTATGATGTATGAGAGGACAACGGTCATGGTGTCATATTGTAACTTATCACTACTGGGCTTCTGTTGTTTATCCTGTCCTTGAAGACTGGCAGACTCTCTCTCCTCTCTCTCTCTCTCTCTCTCTCTCTCTCTCTCTCTCTCTCTCTCTCTCTCTCTCTCTCTCTCTCTCTCTCTCTCTCTCTCTCTCTCTCTCTCTCTCTCTCTCTCTCTCTCTCTCTCTCTCTCTCTCTCTCTCTCTCTCTCTCTCTCTCTCTCTCTCTCTCTCTCTCTCTCTCTCTCTCTCTCTCTCTCTCTCTCTCTCTCTCTCTCTCCCTCTCCCTCTCTGTGTGTCTCTCTCTCTCTCTCCTCTCTCTCCCTCCTTCTCTCTCTCTCTCTCTCTCTCCTTCTCTGTCTCTCCTTCTCTCTATCTCTCTCCTTCTCTCTCTCTCTCGCTCTCTCCTCTCTCTCTCTCTCTCTCCCTCCTTCTCTCTCCTCTCTCCTTCTCTCTCTCTCTCCCTCCCTCTCTCCCTCTCTCTCTCTCTCTCCCTCTCTCATTCTCTCTCCTTCTCTCTCTCTCCTGGACTCGGCCTAAGCAGCCAGCCCGTCCAGGGGTATCATCTAACCTTTTTGTCACCAGCCTCTCCTAGACCCCATCAAGGTCCCAACCAGGCTGGAAAATGTAAGTAAACTGTTTCTCAACAGTGAGGTTTTACCCTGAGGCTTTGCGGATGACAACACCAGAATAGGCTGCTACTGTAAGTCAAACGTATGACTGCATCGTTGTGCTTCAATGAGCAGTGAGAACGTAACTTAGACATTTAGGGGAAACTCCAGATTATTCAGTAGTCGTTTAACACAATGGATGGATGATATTTCCATCTAGGAATCCAAACATTTTTCCATTTTGGTTTGGCTGTCTTTCCAGCGCTCTTTGAGAAATATGGGAGAAATGTTGTGTTTATAGAACTATTTAAACTTTTCTAGGATTTTTTGGGGAAACGATCAGAGGAGTTGAAGCGTGACCGGAACTGGGAACTCAAACTGACACCTACAGTTAAAATGACTCTATACTTTTACATAAAAACTGGGATCCAAGAAAAACTTTTCACAAGACATATAATTACTCTGTGATTTCTATGAGAGCTGCCTGGACTCAGAAAAGTGCCCTCGTCAAAAAGTCCAGCCCTGGTTGGTGTTACCCTCTGACCATGGAATGCACTGTTTTTACACAGTGTCTAAGGCAGTCGGATGTTGGTGTGTGTGTGTGTGTGTGTGTGTGTGTGTGTGTGTGTGTGTGTGTGTTATGTCTGTATCTCTGTGTCAATGACGAGGGCCAGATTGCTGCTTCCTCTGCCTGAAGCCACAGACAACATACCAAACCATACCGAAGCATACCATACCATACCAAACCCATACCAACCCATACCATACCATACTGAAACATACCATACCATACCAAACCATACCATACCATACCAAACCCATACCAACCCACACCATACCATACCATACTGAAACATACCATACCATACCAAACCATACCATACCATACCAAACCCATACCAACCCACACCATACCATACTGAAACATACCATACCATACCAAACCGAAACACACCATACCATACCAAACCATACCAAACCCATACCAACCCACACCATACCATACCGAAACATACCATGCCATACCATACCATTCGAAACACACCATACCATACCATACCAAACCATACATACCATACCATACCAAACCATACCGAAACATACCATAACATACCGAAACATACCATGCCATACCATACCATACCGAAACATACCATACCGAAACATACCATACCAAACCATACCGAAACATACCATAACATACCGAAACATACCATGCCGAAACATACCATACCAAACCATACCGAAACATACCATACCATACATACCATACCATACCATACCGAAGCATACCATACCATACCAAACCATACCGAAACATACCATAACATACCAAAACATACCGAAACATACCATACCATACCGAAACATACCATACCGAAACATACCATACCATACCATACTAAACCATACCATACTAAACCATACCATACAAACCATAACATACCAAACCATAACATACCAAACCATACCGAAACATACCATACCATACCATAACATACTAAACATACCATACCAAACCATACCGAAACATACCATAACATACCGAAACATACCATAACATACCATGCCGAAACATACCATACCATACAAAAACATACCATACCATACCATACCGAAACATACCATACCATACCAAACCATACCGAAACATACCATACCATACCATACCAAACATACCGAAACATACCATACCATACCAAACCATACCGAAACATACCAAACCATACCAACAAACCATACCATACTAAACCATACCATACCAAACCATACCAAAACATACCATACCATACCATACCATACCATACCATACCATACTAAACCATACCGAAGCATACCATACCAAACCATAACATACCAAACCATAACATACCATACCAAACCATACCATACTAAACCATACCATACCAACCCATACCATACTAAACCATACCATACCAAACCATAACATACTAAACCATACCGAAGCATACCATACCATACCATACTAAACCATACCAAACCATACCATACCAAACCATAACATACCAAACCATACCATACCATACCATACCATACCAAACCATACCATACTAAACCATACCATACTAAACCATAACATACCATACCATACCATACCAAACCATAACATACCATACCATACCAAACCATACCATACCATACCATACCATACCATACCATACCATACCAAACCATACCATACCATACCATACCATACTAAACCATACCATACTAAACCATAACATACCATACCATAACATACCAAACCATACCATACCAAACCATACCATACCATACCATACCATACCATACCATACCAAACCATACCATACTAAACCATAACATACCATACCATAACATACCATACCATAACATACCATACCATACTAAACCATACCATACCAAACCATAACATACCATACCATAACATACCATACCATACCATACATACAAACCATACCATACCATACTAAACCATACCATACCAAACCATACCATACTAAACCATACCATACTAAACCATACCATACCATACCATACATACTAAACCATACCATACCATACCAAACCATACTAAACCATAACATACCATACCATACCAAACCATAACATACCATACCATAACATACCATAACATACCATACTAAACCATAACATACCATACCATAACATACCATACCAAACCATACCATACTAAACCATAACATACCATACCATACTAAACCATAACATACCATACCATAACATACCATACCAAACCATACCATACTAAACCATAACATACCATAACATACCATACCAAACCATACCATACCATACCAAACCATACCATACCAAACCATAACATACCATACCATAACATACCATACCATAACATACCATACTAAACCATACCATACTAAACCATACCAAACCATAACATACCAAACCATAACATACCATAACATACCATACCAAACCATACCATACTAAACCATACCATACCAACCCATACCATACTAAACCATACCATACCAAACCATAACATACCATACCATAACATACCATACTAAACCATACCATACTAAACCATACTAAACCATAACATACCATACCAAACCATACCATACCAAACCATACTAAACCATACCAAACCATACCATACTAAACCATACGAAACCATAACATACCATACCAAACCATACCATAACATACCATACTAAACCATACCATACCATACCATACCAAACCATAACATACCATAACATACCATACTAAACCATACTAAACCATACCATACTAAACCATAACATACTAAACCATACCATACTAAACCATACCATACTAAACCATACCATACTAAACCATACCATACTAAACCATACCATACTAAACCATACCATACTAAACCATACCATACTAAACCATACCATACCAAACCATAACATACCATACCATACCAAACCATACCATACTAAACCATACCATACCAAACCATACCATACTAAACCATACCATACCAAACCATAACATACCATACCTTAACATAACATACCAAACAATACCATACTAAACCATACCATACTAAACCATACTAAACCATACCATACTAAACCATACCATACTAAACCATAACATACCATACCATAACATACCATACCAAACCAAACCACAACATACCATACCATAACATACTAAACCATACCATACCATACCATACCATAATATACCATACCAAACCATACCATACTAAACCATAACATACCATACCATAACATACCATAACATACCATACCATACCAAACCATACCATACTAAACCATACCATACCATACCATACCATAACATACCATACCATACCATACCATACCAAACCATACCATACCAAACCATACCATACTAAACCATACCATACCATACCATACTAAACCATAACATACCATACCATAACATACCATACCAAACCATACCATACTAAACCATAACATACCATACCATACTAAACCATAACATACCATACCATAACATACCATACTAAACCATACCATACTAAACCATAACATACCATACTAAACCATACCATACTAAACCATACCATACCAAACCATACCATACCAAACCATACCATACCATACCATACTAAACCATACCATACCAAACCATACCATACCAAACCATACCATACTAAACCATACCATACTAAACCATACCATACCAAACCATACCATACTAAACCATACCATACTAAACCATACTAAACCATAACATACCATACCATACCATACTAAACCATACCATACCAAACCATACCATACTAAACCATACCATACCATACCATACCAAACCATAACATACCATACCTTAACATAACATACCAAACAATACCATACTAAACCATACCATACCAAACCATACTAAACCATACCATACTAAACCATAACATACCATACCATACCATAACATACCATACCAAACCATACTAAACCATACCATACTAAACCATAACATACCATACCATAGCATACCATACCATACCAAACCATACCATACTAAACCATAACATACCATACCATAGCATACCATAACATACCATACCAAACCATACCATACTAAACCATAACATACTAAATCATACTAAACCATAACATACCATACCATACTAAACCATACCATACCAAACCATACTAAACCATACCATACCATACTAAACCATACCATACTAAACCATTCCATACTAAACCATACCATACCATACCATACCATACCAAACCATACCATACCATACCATTCCAAAACATACCATACCCATACCAAACCATACCCACACAATACACTATCGTGGCACAAACATTGGGACAGGAATGAATCTCTGACAATAATTCATTAGATAACATGCATCAGAATTTCATGCTACTGCAATGCCTCAAACACAGTATCTAACAAACAGTTACTAAACCATCACCATACCATTCCCTCCTACTAAACTAGCCAGACAACAACCAGTTCATCACATTGGTTTGATAACAGACAGGGGGGGAGGATAGGAGGAGGGAGTGAGACAGAGAGCAAACCATACCATACAGAGCAAACCAGGACACTAAACTATACCATACTAAACCATACCATACTAAACAGGAGGAGGGATGAGACAGAGCAGAACAGACAGGACAGTACTATACCATAGGACAAAGGAGGGATACCAGAACAGACAGGACAGAGTGAGACAAACCATACAGGACATACCATAACAGGGGAACCATACCATGAGACAGAGCAGAACAGACAGGACATACAGAGAGGAGAACAGACAGGACAGGAGGAGGGAGTGACAGAGAGCAGAACAGACATACATACTGAGACAACCATAGGATACTGAAACCAGACCATACTAAACCATACCATACAGAGAGCAGAACAGACAGGACATACCATACAAACCATACCATACAGGAGAACAGACAAACCATGAGACAGAGAGCATAACAGACCATACCATGAGAGAGCAGAACAGACAGGACAGGAGGAGGGAGTGAACAGAGGAGAACAGACAGGACAGGAGGATACCAGAACAGACAGGACAGGAGGAGGGATGAGACAGAGCAACACCATACCATACTAAACCAGACAGGACATGAGATAACCATACTAAACCATACCATACTCAAACCATACCATACAAACAGAACATACCATACTAAACCATACCATACTAAACCATACCATACAGAGAGCAGAACCATACAGCATGAGACAGAGAGCAAACAGACAGGACCATGAGGGCAGGGCAGGACATGAGACAGAACAGAACATACCAGGAGGAGGGAGTGATGAGACAGAGAGGAGAACAGACAGGACAGGAGGAGGGAGTGAGACAGAGAGCAGAACAGACAGGACATGAGACAGAGAGCAGAACAGACAGGACAGGGAGTGAGACAGAGAGGAGAACAGACAGGACATGAGACAGAGCAGAACAGACAGGACATGAGACAGAGCAGAACAGACAGGACAGGAGGAGGGATGAGACAGAGCAGAACAGACAGGACAGGAGGGACTGAGACAGAGAGGAGAACAGACAGGACACCCATGAGACCAGAGGAGAACAGACAGGACAGGAGGAGGGAGTGAGACAGAGAGCAGAACAGACAGGACAGGAGGAGGGAGTGAGACAGAGAGCAGAACAGACAGGACAGGAGGAGGGAGTGAGACAGAGAGGAGAACAGACAGGACAGGAGGAGGGAGTGAGACAGAGAGCAGAACAGACAGGACAGGAGGAGGGAGTGAGACAGAGCAGAACAGACAGGACAGGAGGAGGGAGTGAGACAGAGCAGAACAGACAGGACAGGAGGAGGGAGTGAGACAGAGAGCAGAACAGACAGGACAGGAGGAGGGAGTGAGACAGAGCAGAACAGACAGGACAGGAGGAGGGAGTGAGACAGAGCAGAACAGACAGGACAGGGCTAGACAGGGGAGGACAGGACAGGAGGAGGGAGTGAGACAGAGAGGAGAACAGACAGGACAGGAGGAGGGAGTGAGACAGAGCAGAACAGACAGGAGAGGAGGAGGGAGTGAGACAGAGAGGAGAACAGACAGGACAGGAGGAGGGAGTGAGACAGAGAGCAGAACAGACAGGACAGGAGGAGGGAGTGAGACAGAGCAGAACAGACAGGACAGGAGGAGGGAGTGAGACAGAGAGGAGAACAGACAGGACAGGAGGAGGGAGTGAGACAGAGCAGAACAGACAGGACAGGAGGAGGGAGTGAGACAGAGCAGAACAGACAGGACAGGAGGAGGGAGTGAGACAGAGAGGAGAACAGACAGGACAGGAGGAGGGAGAGACAGAGAGGAGAACAGACAGGACAGGAGGAGGGAGTGAGACAGAGAGGAGAACAGACAGGACAGGAGGAGGGAGTGAGACAGAGCAGAACAGACAGGACAGGAGGAGGGAGTGAGACAGAGCAGAACAGACAGGACAGGAGGAGGGAGTGAGACAGAGAGGAGAACAGACAGGACAGGAGGAGGGAGTGAGACAGAGAGCAGAACAGACAGGACAGGAGGAGGGAGTGAGACAGAGAGGAGAACAGACAGGACAGGAGGAGGGAGTGAGACAGAGAGCAGAACAGACAGGACAGGAGGAGGGAGTGAGACAGAGAGCAGAACAGACAGGACAGGGCTAGATGAGGGAGGGCAGGACAGGAGGAGGGAGTGAGACAGAGCAGAACAGACAGGACAGGAGGAGGGAGTGAGACAGAGAGCAGAACAGACAGGACAGCAGGAGGGAGTGAGACAGAGCAGAACAGACAGGACAGGGCTAGACAGGGGAGGACAGGACAGGAGGAGGGAGTGAGACAGAGAGCAGAACAGACAGGACAGCAGGAGGGAGTGAGACAGAGCAGAACAGACAGGACAGGGCTAGACAGGGGAGGATAGGACAAGAGGAGGGAGTGAGACAGAGCAGACAGACAGAGACAGACAGACAGGACAGGAGGAGGGAGTGAGAGAGAGGAGAACAGACAGGACAGGAGGGAGTGAGACAGAGAGCAGAACAGACAGGACAGGGCTAGATGAGGGAGGGCAGGACAGGAGGAGGGAGTGAGACAGAGAGCAGAACAGACAGGACAGGAGGAGGGAGTGAGACAGAGAGGAGAACAGACAGGACAGGAGGAGGGAGTGAGACAGAGAGGAGAACAGACAGGACAGGAGGAGGGAGTGAGACAGAGAGGAGAACAGACAGGACAGGAGGAGGGAGTGAGACAGAGAGCAGAACAGACAGGACAGGGCTAGATGAGGGAGGGCAGGACAGGCAGTGAGACAGACAGAACAGACAGGAGATGAGGGAGGACAGACAGGAGGATACAGGGAGTCCTCCTGTCACTGAGACAGAGAGCAGAACAGACAGGACAGGAGGAGGGAGTGAGACAGAGCAGAACAGACAGGACAGGACTGTCAGACTGTGTTGCTCATCCAGAGGGCTAACTGAGGACTAAGAGAGAGGAGAAACTACTGTCAGACTGTGTTGCTCATCCAGGGGCTAACTGAAGACTAAGAGAGAGGAGAAACTACTGTCAGACTGTGTTGCTCATCCAGAGGGCTAACTGAGGACTAAGAGAGAGGAGAAACTACTGTCAGACTGTGTTGCTCATCCAGGGGCTAACTGAGGACTAAGAGACAGGAGAAACTACTGTCAGACTGTGTTGCTCATCCAGGGGCTAACTGAGGACTAAGAGACAGGAGAAACTACTGTCAGACTGTGTTGCTCATCCAGGGGCTAACTGAGGACTAAGAGACAGGAGAAACTACTGTCAGACTGTGTTGCTCATCCAGGGGCTAACTGAGGACTAAGAGACAGGAGAAACTACTGTCAGACTGTGTTGCTCATCCAGGGGCTAACTGAGGACTAAGAGACAGGAGAAACTACTGTCAGACTGTGTTGCTCATCCAGGGGCTAACTGAGGACTAAGAGACAGGAGAAACTACTGTCAGACTGTGTTGCTCATCCAGGGGCTAACTGAGGACTAAGAGACAGGAGAAACTACTGTCAGACTGTGTTGCTCATCCAGGGGCTAACTGAGGACTAAGAGACAGGAGAAACTACTGTCAGACTGTGTTGCTCATCCAGGGGCTAACTGAGGACTAAGAGACAGGAGAAACTACTGTCAGACTGTGTTGCTCATCCAGGGGCTAACTGAGGACTAAGAGACAGGAGAAACTACTGTCAGACTGTGTTGCTCATCCAGGGGCTAACTGAGGACTAAGAGACAGGAGAAACTACTGTCAGACTGTGTTGCTCATCCAGGGGCTAACTGAGGACTAAGAGACAGGAGAAACTACTGTCAGACTGTGTTGCTCATCCAGGGGCTAACTGAGGACTAAGAGACAGGAGAAACTACTGTCAGACTGTGTTGCTCATCCAGGGGCTAACTGAGGACTAAGAGACAGGAGAAACTACTGTCAGACTGTGTTGCTCATCCAGGGGCTAACTGAGGACTAAGAGACAGGAGAAACTCATACTAGATCATTATTTTTTTATTTTTAATTTCACCTTTATTTAACCAGGTAGGCTAGTTGAGAACAAGTTCTCATTTGCAACTGCGACCTGGCCAAGATAAAGCATAGCAGTGTGAACAGACAACACAGAGTTACACATGGAGTAAACAATTAACAAGTCAATAACACAGTAGAAAAAAAGGGGAGTCTATATACATTGTGTGCAAAAGGCATGAGGAGGTAGGCGAATAATTACAATTTTGCAGATTAACACTGGAGTGATAAATGATCAGATGGTCATGTACAGGTAGAGATATTGGTGTTTAATATTTATTATTTCATACTGCATTAGTTACAGTATGTGTGTCAATACTGGATGCCTTGGAGATATAGGTCAGTTACAGAAGGCAGCTTGCAGGCTCTAGAACTGATTCATCAGCACCGCCTGCTCTTCCATCAGATGAAACTGGGCCACAACTAGAAAGAACTACAGTATAGAATCATACATATTAAACTAGAGTGAACTACAGTATAGAATCATAAATATTAAACTAGAGAGAACTACAGTATAGAATCATAAATATTCAACTAGAGTGAACTCCCCTCATACGGTACAGCATAGAATCATAAATATTAAACTAGAAAGAACTACAGTATAGAATCATAAATATTAAACTAGAGTGAACTACAGTATAGAATCATAAATATTAAACTAGAGTGAACTACAGTATAGAATCATAAATATTCAACTAGAGTGAACTCCCCTCATACGGTACAGCATAGAATCATAAATATTAAACTAGAGTGAACTACAGTATAGAATCATAAATATTAAACTAGAGTGAACTACAGTATAGAATCATAAATATTAAACTAGAGTGAACTCCCCTCATACGGTACAGCATAGAATCATAAATATTAAACTAGAAAGAACTACAGTATAGAATCATAAATATTAAACTAGAGTGAACTACAGTATAGAATAGAATCATAAATATTAAACTAGAGTGAACTACAGTATAGAATCATAAATATTAAACTAGAGTGAACTACAGTATAGAATCATAAATATTAAACTAGAGTGAACTCCCCTCATACGGTACAGCATAGAATCATAAATATTAAACTCGAAGGAACTACAGTATAGAATCATAAATATTAAACTAGAGTGAACTACAGTATGAAATAATACAATTTAAACTAGAGTGAACTACAGTATAGAATCATAAATATTAAACTAGAGTGAACTCCCCTCATACAGTACAGCATAGAATCATAAATATTAAACTAGAAAGAACTACAGTATAGAATCATAAATATTAAACTAGAGTGAACTACAGTATAGAATAATAAATATTAAACTAGAGTGAACTACAGTATGAAATAATAAATATTAAACTAGAGTGAACTACAGTATAGAATCATAAATATTAAACTAGAGTGAACTACAGTATGGAATCATAAATATTAAACTAGAGTGAACTACAGTATAGAATCATAAATAATAAACTAGAGTGAACTACAGTATAGAATCATAAATATTAAACTAGAGAGAGCTCCCCTCATACGGTACAGCATAGAATCATAAATATTAAACTAGAGTGAACTACAGTATAGAATCATAAATATTAAACTAGAGAGAGCTCCCCTCATACGGTACAGCATAGAATCATAAATATTAAACTAGAGTGAACTACAGTATAGAATCATAAATATTCAACTAGAGAGTGAACTCCTTTCATACGATACAGTATGAAATCATAAATATTCAGTGAGAGGCTGCAGTTATAAGTCCATTCCCTCTCTGTTACTGTTAGCTCTGTACCTTACCCTCCCCCTCCCTCCCTCCCTCTCCCCCCTCCCTCCCCCCCTCCAAGTCTGAGATTATCCTCAGTCCCTTATCTTCATTTGACTGATAAAATGTCCCAGAATCCCAGTTGTCCCTCTAGGTCTGGGGTCTGTTGAAAACATCATACCAAACAACATAGGTTCCAGGTGAGTAGAGCAGCCCTCTCTCCAAGGACGACAACTAAAACACACACGCTACCGTTCAAACGTTTGGGGTCACTTATAAAGGTCCTTGTTCCTCTCTACAGTGTCTGTGTTCTTTTGCCCGTCTTAATCTTGTCTTCTTATTGGCCAGTCTGAGATATGGCTTTTTATTGGCCAGTCTGAGATATGGCTTTTTATTGGCCAGTCTGAGATATGGCTTTTTATTGGCCAGTCTGAGATATGGCTTTTTCTTTGCAACTCTACCTAGAAGGGCAGCATCCCGGAGTCGCCTCTTCACTGCTTCATCTACATGCTGAGCAGACCTCTGTCCTGACTGGGAAAACAGACCAGCTTCATCTACATGCTGAGCAGACCCCTGTCCTGACTGGGAAAACAGACCAGCTTCCTCTACATGCTGAGCAGACCTCTGTCCTGACTGGGAAAACAGACCAGCTTCATCTACATGCTGAGCAGACCTCTGTCCTGACTGGGAAAACAGACCAGCTTCATCTACATGCTGAGCAGACCTCTGTCCTGACTGGGAAAACAGACCAGCTTGTTTTCATAATGACAGACCCCTGTCCCAGACCAGCTTCATCTACATGCTGAGCAGACCCCTGTCCTGACTGGGAAAACAGACCAGCTTCATCTACATGCTGAGCAGACCTCTGTCCTGACTGGGAAAACAGACCAGCTTCCTCTACATGCTGAGCAGACCTCTGTCCTGACTGGGAAAACAGACCAGCTTCATCTACATGCTGAGCAGACCCCTGTCCTGACTGGGAAAACAGACCAGCTTCATCTACATGCTGAGCAGACCCCTGTCCTGACTGGGAAAACAGACCAGCTTCATCTACATGCTGAGCAGACCCCTGTCCTGACTGGGAAAACAGACCAGCTTCCTCTACATGCTGAGCAGACCCCTGTCCTGACTGGGAAAACAGACCAGCTTCATCTACATGCTGAGCAGACCCCTGTCCTGACTGGGAAAACAGACCAGCTTCATCTACATGCTGAGCAGACCCCTGTCCTGACTGGGAAAACAGACCAGCTTCATCTACATGCTGAGCAGACCCCTGTCCTGACTGGGAAAACAGACCAGCTTCATCTACATGCTGAGCAGACCCCTGTCCTGACTGGGAAAACAGACCAGCTTCATCTACATGCTGAGCAGACCCCTGTCCTGACTGGGAAAACAGACCAGACCAGCTTCATCTACATGCTGAGCAGACCCCTGTCCTGACTGGGAAAACAGACCAGCTTCATCTCATCTAGCAGACCCCTGTCCTGACTGGGAAAAAACAGACCACCCCTGCTGAGCAGACCCCTGTCCTGACTGGGAAAACAGACCAGCTTCATCTACATGCTGAGCAGACCCCTGTCCTGACTGGGAAAACAGACCAGCTTCCTCTACATGCTGAGCAGACCTCTGTCCTGACTGGGAAAACAGACCAGCTTCATCTACATGCTGAGCAGACCCCTGTCCTGACTGGGAAAACAGACCAGCACAGCTTCATCTACATGCTGAGCAGACCCCTGTCCTGACTGGGAAAACAGACCAGCTTCCTCTACATGCTGAGCAGACCCCTGTCCTGACTGGGAAAACAGACCAGCTTCATCTACATGCTGAGCAGACCCCTGTCCTGACTGGGAAAACAGACCAGCACAGCTTCATCTACATGCTGAGCAGACCCCTGTCCTGACTGGGAAAACAGACCAGCACAGCTTCATCTACATGCTGAGCAGACCCCTGTCCTGACTGGTAAAACAGACCAGACCAGCTTCATCTACATGCTGAGCAGACCCCTGCTCTGATGCTGTGAAGGGCTGTGTGTGACCTCTGCCAATCATCAGGGAAGACTGGGGGTGAGAGTGGTGGATTGGAAAATCAGCACTTTGTGCCCCACCTCCACAGATAATGATTAGTGTGTGTGTGTGTTCCCCACCTCCACAGATAATGATTAGTGTGTGTCTGTGTTCCCCACCTCCACAGATAATGATTAGTGTGTGTGTGTGTGTTCCCCACCTCCACAGATAATGATTAGTGTGTGTGTGTGTTCTCCACCTCCACAGATAATGATTAGTGTGTGTGTGTGTTCTCCACCTCCACAGATAATGATTAGTGTGTGTCTGTGTTCCCCACCTCCACAGATAATGATTAGTGTGTGTCTGTGTTCCCACCTCCACAGATAATGAGTTGTGTGTGTTCTCCACCTCCACAGATAATGATTAGTGTGTGTCTGTGTTCTCCACCTCCACAGATAATGATTAGTGTGTGTCTGTGTTCCCCACCTCCACAGATAATGATTAGTGTGTGTGTGTGTTCTCCACCTCCACAGATAATGATTAGTGTGTGTCTGTGTTCCCCACCTCCACAGATAATGATTAGTGTGTGTGTGTGTTCCCCACCTCCACAGATAATGATTAGTGTGTGTCTGTGTTCCCCACCTCCACAGATAATGATTAGTGTGTGTGTGTGTTCTCCACCTCCACAGATAATGATTAGTGTGTGTGTGTTCTCCACCTCCACAGATAATGATTAGTGTGTGTGTGTGTTCCCCACCTCCACAGATAATGATTAGTGTGTGTGTGTGTGTGTGTGTGTGTGTGTGTGTGTGTGAGCTTCGGTGGCGCTGAGCTGATTAACAAAGACGATTGAATCCAAAACTAACCACGAAGCAGTGAAGGCAAGAGAATTAAACCACAGAGAGAGAGAGATGGAGAGAGAGGAGAGAGGAGGAGACAGAACAGTAGGATGCAGAGCAGGGGACAGAGGAGGAGACAGAACAGTAGGATGCAGAGCAGGGGACAGAGGAGGAGACAGAACAGTAGGATGCAGAGCAGGGGACAGAGGAGGAGACAGAACAGTAGGATGCAGAGCAGGGGACAGAGGAGGAGACAGAACAGTAGGATGCAGAGCAGGGGACAGAGGAGGAGACAGAACAGTAGGATGCAGAACAGGGGAGAGAGGAGGAGACAGAACAGTAGGATGCAGAGCAGGGGACAGAGGAGGAGACAGAACAGTAGGATGCAGAGCAGGGGACAGAGGAGGAGACAGGACAGTAGGATGCAGAGCAGGGGACAGAGGAGGAGACAGGACAGTAGGATGCAGAGCAGGGGACAGAGGAGGAGACAGAACAGTAGGATGCAGAGCAGGGGACAGAGGAGGAGACAGAACAGTAGGATGCAGAGCAGGGGACAGAGGAGGAGACAGGACAGTAGGATGCAGAGCAGGGGACAGAGGAGGAGACAGGACAGTAGGATGCAGAGCAGGGGAGAGAGGAGGAGACAGAACAGTAGGATGCAGAGCAGGGGACAGAGGAGGAGACAGGACAGTAGGAAGCAGAACAGGGGACAGAGGAGGAGACAGAACAGTAGGATGCAGAGCAGGGGACAGAGGAGGAGACAGGACAGTAGGAAGCAGAGCAGGGGACAGAGGAGGAGACAGAACAGTAGGAAGGAGAGCAGGGGACAGAGGAGGAGACAGAACAGTAGGAAGCAGAACAGGGGACAGGAGGAGACAGAGCAGGGGAGGAGAGACAGAACAGTAGGATGCAGAACAGGGGACAGAGGAGGAGACAGAACAGTAGGATGCAGAGCAGGGGACAGAGGAGGAGACAGAACAGTAGGAAGCAGAACAGGGGACAGAGGAGGAGACAGGACAGTAGGAAGCAGAACAGGGGACAGAGGAGGAGACAGGACAGTAGGATGCAGAGCAGGGGACAGAGGAGGAGACAGAACAGTAGGATGCAGAGGGGACAGAGGAGGAGACAGAACAGTAGGAGCAGACAGGGACAGAGGAGGAGACAGGACAGTAGGAAGCAGAACAGGGGACAGAGGAGGAGACAGGACAGTAGGATGCAGAACAGGGGACAGAGGAGGAGACAGGACAGTAGGATGCAGAGCAGGGGACAGAGGAGGAGACAGGACAGTAGGATGCAGAGCAGGGGACAGAGGAGGAGACAGGACAGTAGGATGCAGAGCAGGGGACAGAGGAGGAGACAGGACAGTAGGAAGCAGAACAGGGGACAGAGGAGGAGACAGAACAGTAGGATGCAGAGCAGGGGACAGAGGAGGAGACAGAACAGTAGGAAGCAGAACAGGGGACAGAGGAGGAGACAGAACAGTAGGATGCAGAACAGGGGACAGAGGAGGAGACAGAACAGTAGGATGCAGAGCAGGGGACAGAGGAGGAGACAGAACAGTAGGAAGCAGAACAGGGGACAGAGGAGGAGACAGGACAGTAGGATGCAGAGCAGGGGACAGAGGAGGAGACAGGACAGTAGGATGCAGAGCAGGGGACAGAGGAGGAGACAGAACAGTAGGAAGCAGAGCAGGGGACAGAGGAGGAGACAGAACAGTAGGAAGCAGAACAGGGGACAGAGGAGGAGACAGAACAGTAGGATGCAGAGCAGGGGACAGAGGAGGAGACAGGACAGTAGGATGCAGAGCAGGGGACAGAGGAGGAGACAGAACAGTAGGATGCAGAACAGGGGAGAGAGGAGGAGACAGAACAGTAGGATGCAGAGCAGGGGACAGAGGAGGAGACAGGACAGTAGGAAGCAGAGCAGGGGACAGAGGAGGAGACAGAACAGTAGGAAGCAGAACAGGGGAGAGAGGAGGAGACAGAACAGTAGGATGCAGAGCAGGGGACAGAGGAGGAGACAGAACAGTAGGATGCAGAGCAGGGGACAGAGGAGGAGACAGAACAGTAGGATGCAGAACAGGGGACAGAGGAGGAGACAGAACAGTAGGATGCAGAGCAGGGGACAGAGGAGGAGACAGAACAGTACGAAGCAGAACAGGGGACAGAGGAGGAGACAGGACAGTAGGATGAGAACAGGGGACAGAGGAGGAGACAGAGCAGGGGACAGAGGAGGAGACAGGACAGTAGGATGCAGAACAGGGGACAGAGGAGGAGACAGAACAGTAGGATGCAGAGCAGGGGACAGGAGGAGGAGACAGGACAGTAGGATGGAGAGCAGGGGACAGAGGAGGAGACAGAACAGTAGGAAGCAGAACAGGGGACAGAGGAGGAGACAGAACAGTAGGATGCAGAGCAGGGGACAGAGGAGGAGACAGAACAGTAGGATGCAGAACAGGGGACAGAGGAGGAGACAGAACAGTAGGAAGCAGAGCAGGGGACAGAGGAGGAGACAGGACAGTAGGAAGGAGAACAGGGGACAGAGGAGGAGACAGAACAGTAGGAAGGAGAGCAGGGGACAGAGGAGGAGACAGAACAGTAGGATGCAGAGCAGGGGAGAGAGGAGGAGACAGAACAGTAGGATGCAGAGCAGGGGACAGAGGAGGAGACAGAACAGTAGGATGCAGAACAGGGGACAGAGGAGGAGACAGAACAGTAGGATGCAGAGCAGGGGACAGAGGAGGAGACAGAACAGTAGGATGCAGAGCAGGGGACAGAGGAGGAGACAGAACAGTAGGATGCAGAGCAGGGGACAGAGGAGGAGACAGAACAGTAGGATGCAGAGCAGGGGACAGAGGAGGAGACAGAACAGTAGGAAGCAGAACAGGGGAGAGAGGAGGAGACAGAACAGTAGGATGCAGAGCAGGGGACAGAGGAGGAGACAGAACAGTAGGAAGCAGAACAGGGGAGAGAGGAGGAGACAGAACAGTAGGATGCAGAGCAGGGGAGAGAGGAGGAGACAGAACAGTAGGATGCAGAGCAGGGGACAGAGGAGGAGACAGAACAGTAGGAAGCAGAGCAGGGGAGAGGAGGAGACAGAACAGTAGGATGCAGAGCAGGGGGACAGAGGAGGAGACAGAACAGTAGGATGCAGAACAGGGGAGAGAGGAGGAGACAGAACAGTAGGATGCAGAACAGGGGAGAGAGGAGGAGACAGAACAGTAGGATGCAGAGCAGGGGACAGAGGAGAGACAGAACAGTAGGATGCAGAGCAGGGGAGAGAGGAGAGACAGAACAGTAGGATGCAGAGCAGGGGACAGAGGAGGAGACAGAACAGTAGGATGCAGAGCAGGGGACAGAGGAGGAGACAGAACAGTAGGAAGGAGAGCAGGGGACAGAGGAGGAGACAGGACAGTAGGAAGGAGAGCAGGGGACAGAGGAGGAGACAGGACAGTAGGAAGGAGAGCAGGGGACAGAGGAGGAGACAGGACAGTAGGATGCAGAGCAGGGGACAGAGGAGGAGACAGAACAGTAGGATGCAGAACAGGGGACAGAGGAGGAGACAGAACAGTAGGATGCAGAGCAGGGGACAGAGGAGGAGACAGGACAGTAGGATGCAGAACAGGGGACAGAGGAGGAGACAGGACAGTAGGATGCAGAGCAGGGGACAGAGGAGGAGACAGAACAGTAGGAAGCAGAGCAGGGGACAGAGGAGGAGACAGAACAGTAGGATGCAGAACAGGGGACAGAGGAGGAGACAGGACAGTAGGATGCAGAACAGGGGAGAGAGGAGGAGACAGGACAGTAGGAAGCAGAACAGGGGACAGAGGAGGAGACAGAACAGTAGGATGCAGAGCAGGGGACAGAGGAGGAGACAGGACAGTAGGATGCAGAGCAGGGGACAGAGGAGGAGACAGAACAGTAGGATGCAGAGCAGGGGACAGAGGAGGAGACAGGACAGTAGGATGCAGAGCAGGGGACAGAGGAGGAGACAGGACAGTAGGAAGCAGAACAGGGGACAGAGGAGGAGACAGGACAGTAGGAAGCAGAGCAGGAGACAGAGGAGGAGACAGAACAGTAGGAAGCAGAGAGGGGACAGAGGAGGGACAGACAGGGAAGGAGAGCAGGGGACAGAGGAGGAGACAGAACAGTAGGATGCAGAACAGGGGAGAGAGGAGGAGACAGAACAGTAGGAAGCAGAACAGGGGACAGAGGAGGAGACAGGACAGTAGGATGCAGAGCAGGGGACAGAGGAGGAGACAGAACAGTAGGATGCAGAACAGGGGAGAGAGGAGGAGACAGAACAGTAGGATGCAGAACAGGGGACAGAGGAGGAGACAGAACAGTAGGAAGGAGAACAGGGGAGAGAGGAGGAGACAGAACAGTAGGATGCAGAACAGGGGAGAGAGGAGGAGACAGAACAGTAGGATGCAGAGCAGGGGACAGAGGAGGAGACAGGACAGTAGGATGCAGAACAGGGGACAGAGGAGGAGACAGGACAGTAGGATGCAGAGCAGGGGACAGAGGAGGAGACAGAACAGTAGGATGCAGAACAGGGGACAGAGGAGGAGACAGAACAGTAGGATGCAGAACAGGGGACAGAGGAGGAGACAGGACAGTAGGATGCAGAACAGGGGACAGAGGAGGAGACAGAACAGTAGGAAGCAGAACAGGGGACAGAGGAGGAGACAGAACAGTAGGATGCAGAACAGGGGACAGAGGAGGAGACAGAACAGTAGGATGCAGAGCAGGGGACAGAGGAGGAGACAGAACAGTAGGAAGCAGAACAGGGGACAGAGGAGGAGACAGGACAGTAGGATGCAGAGCAGGGGAGAGAGGAGGAGACAGAACAGTAGGATGCAGAGCAGGGGACAGAGGAGGAGACAGAACAGTAGGAAGCAGAACAGGGGACAGAGGAGGAGACAGGACAGTAGGATGCAGAGCAGGAGACAGAGGAGGAGACAGAACAGTAGGATGCAGAGCAGGGGACAGAGGAGGAGACAGAACAGTAGGAAGCAGAACAGGGGACAGAGGAGGAGACAGGACAGTAGGATGCAGAGCAGGGAGAGAGGAGGAGACAGAACAGTAGGATGCAGAGCAGGGGAGAGAGGAGGAGACAGAACAGTAGGATGCAGAACAGGGGAGAGAGGAGGAGACAGAGGAGGAGACAGAGGAGGAGACAGAACAGTAGGATGCAGAGCTGGGGACAGAGGAGGAGACAGAGGAGGAGACAGAGGAGGAGACAGAACAGTAGGATGCAGAGCAGGGGACAGAGGAGGAGACAGAACAGTAGGATGCAGAACAGGGGACAGAGGAGGAGACAGAACAGTAGGATGCAGAACAGGGGACAGAGGAGGAGACAGAACAGTAGGATGCAGAACAGGGGACAGAGGAGGAGACAGGACAGTAGGATGCAGAACAGGGGACAGAGGAGGAGACAGAACAGTAGGATGCAGAACAGGGGACAGAGGAGGAGACAGAACAGTAGGATGCAGAACAGGGGACAGAGGAGGAGACAGAACAGTAGGAAGCAGAACAGGGGACAGAGGAGGAGACAGAACAGTAGGATGCAGAACAGGGGACAGAGGAGGAGACAGGACAGTAGGATGCAGAACAGGGAGAGAGGAGGAGACAGGACAGTAGGAAGCAGAACAGGGGACAGAGGAGGAGACAGAACAGTAGGATGCAGAACAGGGACAGAGGAGAGGAGGATGCAGACAGGGGACAGAGGAGGAGACAGGACAGTAGGATGGAGAGCAGGGACAGAGGAGGAGACAGGACAGCAGGATGCAGAGCAGGGGACAGAGGAGGAGACAGGACAGTAGGAAGCAGAACAGGGACAGAGGAGGAGACAGGACAGTAGGATGCAGAGCAGGAGACAGAGGAGGAGACAGAACAGTAGGAAGCAGAGCAGGGGACAGAGGAGGAGACAGGACAGTAGGAAGGAGAGCAGGGGACAGAGGAGAGACAGAACAGTAGGATGCAGAACAGGGGAGAGAGGAGGAGACAGAACAGTAGGAAGCAGAACAGGGACAGAGGAGGAGACAGGACAGTAGGATGCAGAGCAGGGGACAGAGGAGGAGACAGAACAGTAGGATGCAGAACAGGGGACAGAGGAGGAGACAGAACAGTAGGATGCAGAACAGGGGACAGAGGAGGAGACAGAACAGTAGGAAGCAGAACAGGGAGAGAGGAGGAGACAGAACAGTAGGATGCAGAGCAGGGGGAGAGAGGAGGAGACAGAACAGTAGGATGCAGAGCAGGGGACAGAGGAGGAGACAGGACAGTAGGATGCAGAACAGGGGACAGAGGAGGAGACAGGACAGTAGGATGCAGAGCAGGGGACAGAGGAGGAGACAGAACAGTAGGAAGGAGAACAGGGACAGAGGAGAGACAGAACAGTAGGATGCAGAGCAGGGACAGAGGAGGAGAAGGACAGTAGGATGCAGAACAGGGACAGAGGAGGAGACAGGACAGTAGGATGCAGAACAGGGGACAGAGGAGGAGACAGACAGTAGGATGCAGAGCAGGGGACAGAGGAGGAGACAGAACAGTAGGATGCAGAACAGGGACAGAGGAGGAGACAGAACAGTAGGATGCAGAGCAGGAGACAGAGGAGGAGACAGGACAGTAGGATGCAGAGCAGGGGACAGAGGAGGAGACAGGACAGCAGGATGGAGAGCAGGGACAGAGGAGGAGACAGGACAGTAGGAAGGAGAGCAGGGGACAGAGGAGGAGACAGAACAGTAGGAAGCAGAACAGGGGACAGAGGAGGAGACAGGACAGTAGGAAGGAGAGCAGGGGACAGAGGAGGAGACAGAACAGTAGGAAGCAGAGCAGGGGACAGAGGAGGAGACAGGACAGTAGGAAGGAGAGCAGGGGACAGAGGAGGAGACAGAACAGTAGGATGCAGAACAGGGGACAGAGGAGGAGACAGAGCAGGGACAGAGGAGAGACAGAACAGGATGCAGAGCAGGGACAGAGGAGAGACAGGAACAGTAGGATGCAGAGCAGGGGACAGAGGAGGAGACAGAACAGTAGGATGCAGAGCAGGGACAGAGGAGGAGACAGAACAGTAGGATGCAGAGCAGGGACAGAGGAGGAGACAGAACAGTAGGATGCAGAGCAGGGGACAGAGGAGGAGACAGAACAGTAGGATGCAGAGCAGGGGACAGAGGAGGAGACAGAACAGTAGGATGCAGAGCAGGGGACAGAGGAGGAGACAGGACAGTAGGATGCAGAGCAGGGGACAGAGGAGGAGACAGAACAGTAGGATGCAGAGCAGGGGACAGAGGAGGGAGACAGAGGGGGAGACAGAACAGTAGGATGCAGAACAGGGGACAGAGGAGGGAGACAGAACAGTAGGATGCAGAACAGGGGACAGGAGGAGACAGAACAGTAGGAAGCAGAACAGGGACAGAGGAGGAGACAGAACAGTAGGATGCAGAGCAGGGGACAGAGGAGGAGACAGAACAGTAGGATGCAGAGCAGGGGACAGAGGAGGAGACAGAACAGTAGGATGCAGAACAGGGGACAGAGGAGGAGACAGAACAGTAGGAAGCAGAACAGGGGACAGAGGAGGAGACAGAACAGTAGGATGCAGAGCAGGGGACAGAGGAGGAGACAGAACAGTAGGATGCAGAGCAGGGGACAGAGGAGGGAGACAGAACAGTAGGATGCAGAGCAGGGGACAGAGGAGGAGACAGGAACAGTAGGATGCAGAACAGGGGACAGAGGAGGGAGACAGAACAGTAGGATGCAGAACAGGGGACAGAGGAGAGACAGAACAGTAGGAAGCAGAGCAGGGGACAGAGGAGGAGACAGAACAGGAGACAGGGACAGAGGAGAGACAGAACAGTAGGATGCAGAACAGGGACAGAGGAGGAGACAGAACAGTAGGATGCAGAACAGGGGACAGAGGAGGAGACAGAACAGTAGGATGCAGAACAGGGGACAGAGGAGGAGACAGAGACAGTAGGATGCAGAACAGGGACAGAGGAGGAGACAGAACAGTAGGATGCAGAGCAGGGGACAGAGGAGGAGACAGAACAGTAGGATGCAGAGCAGGGGACAGAGGAGGAGACAGAACAGTAGGATGCAGAGCAGGGGACAGAGGAGGAGACAGAACAGTAGGATGCAGAGCAGGGACAGAGGAGGAGACAGAACAGTAGGATGCAGAGCAGGAGACAGAGAGAGGAGACAGAACAGTAGGAAGCAGAACAGGGGACAGAGGAGGAGACAGAACAGTAGGATGCAGAGCAGGGGACAGAGGAGGAGACAGAACAGTAGGAAGCAGAGCAGGGGACAGAGGAGGAGAC